>NW_026859414.1:0-27437 GCF_026571515.1 Ruditapes philippinarum | reverse complement strand
AGTATTTCGTATGGAAGTAAAAATATATTTTGTTTACAATTTGCTACGCTTAACACAACTTAATTTACATTTAAGATTATTTTATGAGCTTCTCTCAAAAATAAATTAATGAAAATTAACAGAGATCAGGAAAACCCATTGACAAAAAGTATACAAAAATCAACATAGGAATTTTTAATGAGTATATTATTTATGAAAGATACTTTTAAGTTTAATCGTAGAAACACATTTCTTTCTTTTATACTTGTTAAAACATAACAACAGGCTAAATGTAGCTGCATTGACCTAATTGTTGTTTGAACTGGAAAAAAAAAATAAAATAAAATAAAAATAAATAAAAAGAACAACCTTGACATTTTTTGCGCTGCAGGGAATAGCCGTAATGGTATATCAGTAGCGTAGGTAACGTAAATTGAATAACGTATAATATGTCAAATTAATGTTCTGACTTCTTAGTTTAACTTTGAGTCAAAGTATCAGCAATGGAGATAATCGAAGTTATTATATATGATAATATCCATCAAATGTTAATGTCTAGTTAATAATAAAAGATAGTTTGAAATGTATAACTTTTATGTATATCAGAATATATATGTCACTTCAGTTTGGAAGGGAGATTATCGTATTAAACTGTAATTTAATATTATTTTCTCCCTTTCCTTGTGTCGGACGTGGATTTACTACTTAAGGTGATTACGCCTTACTGATTTCGAAGACTTGCCTTGTCACTAAAAACGAATCTCTTTTTAAACCTGCTTTTTACTGGAAAGCGGAACTTTAAGTAAGTAAGTTGTTACCCTTCCCATTAGAAGCCGACTTCATCTTAGAGTAACTTCCTTTCTGCCAGACTGGAGAGAATTCTGGAAACAAAGTGATCCCTCGGAAGCATTAATCACATCAAAATAACATTAGAATTGCAGACTCGGTTTGATTGAGTCTGTACATGAGGGATAATGAATAAGTACAACATCCCTCACCCCCCTAGCACCGGCTTGAGCGGTACTCAATTCTCAACACTTTATAGTGTTGGCGTCAATGATCCCGAAGGACCAGAAAATATAACAACACTGAAGTGAAGTAAGGGGCAACTTTTTACGGATGCCACACGGCACTTGACACCTGCTGTTGTGAAGTATAAAATTCTCGAAACAAAGTGATCCCTCGGAAGCATTGATCACAACAAAATAACATAAGAATTGCAGACGATAATGAATAAGTGCAACATCCCTCACGCCCCCTAGCACCGGCTTGAGCGGTACTCAATACTCAACACTTTATAGTGTTGGCATCAAAGATCCCGAAGGACCAGAAAATATAACAACACTGAAGTGAAGTACGGGGAAACTTTTTACGGCTGCCACACGGCACTTGACACCTGCTGTTGTGAAGTACAAAATTCTGGAAACAAAGTGATCCCTCGGAAGCATTAATCACAACAGAATAACATAAGAATTGCAGACTCGGTTTGATTGAGTCTGTACATGAGGGATAATGAATAAGTGCAACATCCCTCACGCCCCCTAGCACCGGCTTGAGCGGTACTCAATTCTCAATAGAAGACCTGTTTTAGAAAAATAATTAAAGGTACTTATTTGAAAAAAAAAAGATTCTGCGCCGGAATAAACCATACGTCTGAGACTAACGGTAATTTAATTAATACATAATTATTCATTAGATGTCAGTATATTGGAAGTATTTGTAATTGGGTTAAGTGTCATTAAGTGTTATCCGTAATATAATGATTCATGGGTTAAAAACAGTGTCATTATTTATATTAGTTAAATGTTAATAACTTTTCAATTATTTGCTCTTTTATATATTTCATAAGGTAAGCATAGAAAGGGTTTTTCCTATCGCAAAAATGGTGATTTAACCGTTACAAGTGCTGAGACATAACTTATCAGACACCGCGTGCACACGGCGACTGGTAGATATGCATGCGTTCATTCAGCAACGGGAGCATTTTAGTCTTGTTTTTGTTTATTTTTTGTTGTTTTTTTCATATTCTCTAATAAAAAAGTTTTTTTGATGTTCAACATGTCACCGTGCTTTAAGGAATTGAAATACACGTTTAACTTAAGTGATAGTGCCCTGTTTGAATATCAATTTTTTGTTTTATCTTTTTCTTATTTACCTATTGAAGAACGTGTGATTGAGTCAGTCTATATGCTTATGACGGAAACCAAATTTGGACTTAGAACTAGTAATTAGAATAAAATTCATCGCAATTCCTTTACATACCGTAATACATTTTAAATTTATTGATGCTTCCTTATATTTAAGAGTCATTGTAGATAGAACATCCGCAATGCACAACAAACACGAATATGTGTTAATTTATATTTTAAAAGTAAAAAGGGACTGATTTGAAGATTATTCAGTGTACAAACGTGTAATTATACCTCAGTCGAGAGGGGGGCATTTCTTGACACTGTATAGGCTAGGTGGATTTTGTTAATTAATATTGCAAATTTATTTTGCTTCGAGGAGACTTTTCAACTTTGTCGTTACAGACAAGCATTGGTTTATATCAGAATTTCAAACATGACATTACTTCGTGAATATATGCATAAGGTTTCACAAAATATGCAACTTACTTTACAACGAGCAGCATCAACATTTAACTTGTTATAGCCTAACCTATTCTAAATAGTTAACACATCTTAAAGTCAAGAAAAATTAAAGACATGATTAGAAGGTCATGAACACACCAATCTTTTGCTTAAAATGTTTTAAAAATTCAGTCTATGCATCTTAGATTTTGTTTGTTTGCTATGCTAGTAAAATCTTTAAGTCATTAGTCATGGAAGTAGTTATTCTTTGAAAATAAATTGATTCAATTGATTAAAATAAGTAATATGCTTGTTCTGTCCTAAGAAAGTGCACTGTTTAACTAGCAAGTAAATTGAACCAATCGATAGAACACGCAACGACGGTTTCGGGAAAACGATGCAAATAAACCAACATTTGTAAAATTTAATTACGTGAACAATTATAGCGTCTTGCCACGGACCGGATCCTTCGAGCTCTTTCACCTGTATACTTTTTATGAAGATATTATTTTATAGAAAGTTTCAAGTTTTTACAGAAAGAACTAACAGCCGTGCAGATAGACGAAATTAACTGCCAATTTTTAAAGGAGTGTGTATGACACGATAGGATCTAGAACATGTTGTTTTTTACAAATATTGGTAAACTTTATATAAATAAAACGATTTTAGCCGATGCCAAGCGGGTCATCATGTTTCTAAATTACCGCTACGTACCTTATATTGTTGTAAATGGAAATCTGGCCAAATTTACTATAGAATGAGACCAAGGTAGGTCAAGGAGCATCCCTGAAAAATGAAACTTTATAACAAAATGTAGTGAAATACGGACAATAGATCAAACTCTCGAACCGATTTACGTCCATTACACGTGAATAAACTTTGCCATGTTTCGTAATCCTAAGCTTAAACTTAAAAGAGACCCAAAGCTATTGCACTGGCTTATTTGCAATGTAATTATTTGACCATTCGATCGGGCACAACGGGCTACGGGAAATGTTCTTTTTTATTTTTTATCTTTATAGGTAGAGTTAATTTACAGACAGAAAACATTGCCGTCAAAGATGAATGACTATGATACCCTGTTATTGCTAGAATATACATGTGAATTGCTTCTACAAGAGCGTTCCAAAATTGTTGTCTGTGTATAAATATATTTGATTTATATTTCGTAAAGAACGATTTAAGGACATATCTGACAGTGGCTTTTAACAATTAATTAGAATGCGGATATGAATTCCTTAGAAATTGAATGCATACAATTATTTCTTATTAAAGTTTAAATTTGAGTAACATGAGTAACATCTTTGTAAAAGTGCTGAGGTATTGTGTGGAAATTTTGTATCTGTATTGGGAGAAATATAAGAAATATATTATTTTCTCTACAGTTTTATATTATATAACATATTTATTTCAAATCAAACGCACACTTCTAAAATGCAACGTCTAGCAGTATAAACATTATAAGCATTCATAATTTGACAAATCACTGTGTCATAGATAAATCTACGCACTAAAAGACATTCGCTCAAATAAAATCGTTGCTCGTCGAGCAATAAACTTTTATAAACAAATAAACAAATGATAGAAATTTGTTTTGAAAGTCTAGCCAAAGAATGGCCGATTCATAGATGCACAAATAAACTACAGAGGAAAAAAATTATCCTTCAACTTCATTTATCTGTCAAGTATGCTGCAATACACTATAATTAGCAAATACATGTATACAGATAATAAAAATAATTTACGGGAAAAATTTATCCCAGCTACATTAAATTAACCTCATATGTTTGTATTGTTTCTCATATTCAATTTTAACTACGATTCATTTTCAACTGAATTGTCAAATTACAAGTTTTACAGCAATATAAGTTGATAATATGTAAAAAAATATAATTATTTATAAAACATAAAACTAGGACAAAGTAAAGAAACGCGATTTAACAAAATATAACATGCTAATTTCAATTCGAATATTCAAAAATACAGCTTCAGACTATTTATTATAATTATGCTTTCCAGTGTTTTACAGTAATATATCAGATTATCGTATTCTGCAACAGTTCATGAAATTTATAAAATAGAATTTCCACTGTAGCCGGACTTTATCTGAATGCGGATATCATAACTAAATGAAATAACAGGCAGAAATAAATGCCGCCAAACGTAAATTTTGCTTCTTCAGGAAAAAGGTCGATGTCAACATCATACATCATGTTAAAAATTAAACACAGTGGAGAATCAGTAAAACAATACTTAAAATCACTAAAAAGGCATGAAATGAAAAGGAAAATTATTTGATTTACATATTAAAGGTACTCCACTGAGGTACGGCCGAATGTCACAAAAAAAAGTAAAATTTCACGAACCGATATTTTTTTGTTACCTGCGAGTTAGGGACATTCAAACAGAATCAGTGATACATTGATATGTGTTCTTTGGATTGGCAAGTCGTTTGAAATACATATTTTCTCCAATTTTGTGGGAAAAGCGTTTAAACACCTTTCAGTTTGCAAATCTGAATAAAAACAACGGTCACGTGATGATTCTCGGGATGACTAAAAAGCGAAACGGAGAATTTTTTGTGTATCGGCAGCAACGAAAGTGCGAAAGTGGAATATACCAACAATCCATAAATTTAAAAGCAAATTATGGGTTTGTTTGTTAAATTTCTTGTTGTTCACATAATTATGTTCTTGTGAGAAAAATCTTTCAAAAGCAATTTCAATATATTTAAAGCATTACATTGTTGTAATCATGTTTTTCTCCATTACAATGATGAATTTAGCTAAACTGACATAACACAAATTTTACAAATATTCTATGTTAATTTGAGAGCTTTCGTGTAATTATTAAATATTATGTATTAACTTTGTAATGGTTAAAATATCATGATATCTAGGCTAAGAAAATTTACTTTGTCAATCAGTGTAATGGGTCCTATTTCAAAGGTCACTTTGGTTTATCTGACACCCGTTCAGGAAAAAAAACTTCGTAATACCTTTTATACAACGAACATGAATTTGTGTATTGTAAGCATAAAAATCACATGCACACACAGAATGTTATTCCAGAATTTTCTCTTTAACTCTGATCAAAGCACTGAAAGCACTGGCTAGATAGAGAATGAATCCGGCCTCATTATAGGACATTTAGGCTTCAACTTTATTAGATAATATTTCTAATGTATGTCTAGTGCACATAATTAAAATTCTTTAAGAAAAAATCGATCTCCTTTGCTAGATAGATCTGAAATTTAATATTTACTGGCATGCGAGCAGTTCCCGTACAAAAATCGTAGTTATTGAAACATAATTTTTATTACGCTCACTCACCAAAATTTGAATGTTACACATCAATATTCGGCTCGTCACACAAATCATGGAAATTCCGTCATGTTCTAAACATAGAATAACCCTTAGTTATGAGGCCTCATATGGGGTACCGAAATTATCCATTATTTTGTATGAAGAGAAGTAGTTCCCGTACATAAAATTTAACCCATTATAATTATACAATTTCATTTTATCGGACCTTTTTTCATTTATAATTGTTGAACAGACCATTTTCTAAGAGATAAATAGATGTAATTCAGGAAATAGAAAGTAGACTAAACGCGTGTATCTATTACCCGGTACCGTTACCCCCAACGCATTCACATGCGATGGCATGCTTGTATGCATGATATTTTACGCATCAAAGCCATAAAATTATTTTATATAGTAACATTGGTCAAAATTCTGATAATTAAACAAGTTTTCATCACATTGCCTTCTTATCTGTAAACAGGTGGTATTAGTGGAAAACCCTTTAACATGCCTCACGTGTAAGTATGTTTGCGCATGCGCGCAAGGACGGAATCCCCCAGATAAAACAAGGTCACGTTTTGACAACGCACAGGTGAAAGTGATTTAAAATGAGACTTTTTATACGTACTGCCGAACTGACACTTAGATTTTGTCTCGTTTATGTATCTGCTTGATTTGAAATGAATTTTTGAAGAATGCATGTAAAAATCAAGCGTTTAAATGAAAAATACGGGTACTGCTTCTGTACGGGAACTGCTCGCATGCCAGTATCATTTTACATACATACTTGCATATTTATCCGCATTGGATGTAAACTTTGTTGATGAAAAGATTACTATGTTTTGATCTAGACATTCAAAACTTTAGGTAATTGATACCTGTTTCATGCACATGGTAAACATTATCAAGAAGGTCGGAAAAGAGTTACAATCTGGCTCTATTAATATTATTATTATCATTATTGATTTAGCAGATATCCTGATAAATTTTTTCTTATTGGAAGGCCTCCGTACTGGTGATGGGTCAATTGAGCTGTGCTTTAATGTTACCAATATATTGAAAACTTCCCGGTGGAAAAGAAATTGAGAGCGTTATAAGAGTAAAAAAGGAAAACTGGAATAAAGACAATCAAGGCGACGGCAACGTTCACATGACGCAGCCCCCGACATAGTCAAGCTTCCACAGCAGGGTTATTGCCGTGACTAGTGAAATAAACTTAAAACTGATTATAGTTGTTGTTTTTTAAACCCTAACTTTCTTTCAAATTAAACGAAACAAACAAAATCATGATACAGCAAGACAAATGTGAAGGGCAGGTAAGTAAAAGTAACTTTAAGAATTCAGTAAGATATTATTAACCTCACCTCATACAACAACCATTGCTTAAACTATGTTTTATAATACTTCCAACTCCTAGACGGTAAAGGGCAATGCATATATAAACCATTGTTTTTACTCCTTATAGCCTGTTTATCATGGCATACTCATTGTTAATAGTTTTGTAAATGTTTTGATCAAAAAAGTCGGGTTCATTTCCCGACTATTTTGAAAACACGAGTGACTGGTTTCAAAAAACTACAATGGCTAAATATTGATCGGATGCATTTCATTGCATAAATAAGTTAGGGAGAGAACGCTGCTTTTCTTTCTTTATAGCACGAAAACCTTTACTTTTCTCTACTTTTGTCTCTTCTTTCTTCCTGTTTTTCATTTTTGTTGTTTATTCTTTTTATTTACCACTTGAAAGCCTGAAATTAATGTTTTCATTGATAATTTAGCTGTGGTCCTGTTTTGCTTGGTCGTGTGGGTGTTGTATTCATTGAATGTTACCATTCCTTTTTGTATTTCTGATCGAAGATTAGGGAAATACAAAGCTAACATTCAATCTCTGACACAGCGGTTTCACGACAAATCTAACAACAAACAGTTCTTAAAACACCTGAAAACTACCGATTTAAAAGAAAGAAATATTTTCATTTTGTTATAAGTATCCAACTATTTTACAACGCATTCAAAGTTAAAAAGTAGCTTTGGCTTATAGAATTGTCAATGAATGCACATTCACAAATTTCGCGGATGAATATCATTTTAATCAATGAAAATGCTATTTTAAGCGATGTCGAGAGCTTATTTCACAAATAAATCTGACTGTCGAGTAGTGGAATATATACATGTCGGACTGTTTTGGCGAGAATATTTTTGTTAAATTATTTACATCAATGTTAAAGAACAGGTTTATCTTGAACAAAAAACCTCGAAATTAACCCGAAATGCAGTGAAAATCTAAATTTAGTATTACTTGATTTTATTCAGGCATTGTTCGTATATCTTCTCCGTGGTGCAAGGGTAACGCGCTCGTTTAGTGTGTCTGGGGTTCAAATCCAATTTAAGGCAATTATTTTTATAAAGTTTCTTTGTTAAGGAAATAGCCACGATATGCAAGGATAAAGTGTGGCTGTCATAAAACATCGTCGGATACCCACGGTCGAACCATAAACATTTATCTACCGTGGGATTTTTTGCCGATATTCAGTCGTTAAGGGGTGTGTCAAAGGCAGCTATTTCATTGGCTGCCTCACGATTTCATGAGGCGATTAAAACCAATCAAAACGCTCGTTCTGTACAACGTTCGGTATTACAAACAATATTGCGACAACCATAGACGACGTGAAAAGTTCAACATCGAAAAATTAAACGATTTCAGCAAGAAAGTATAGATAATTTACTTTTACAGCGTGATGTTTTCCTTTCTGATTGATATCTGCTTGCAGAAGAACTGATTTGGCGATAGTTTTTGACATTGATTTTAGCAAAACACGTGCAACAGTATTTAACCGTGGGCGCTGCCATTTTGTTTCTTATTGTTTTTACCTCCGCTGCTGAAGAATATAGATTTGTTAAACGCGATGTCATTGGTAGATATTTTACGCACCTGTTGCTGTATATCGACGCAAATCGATTCATTTTACCCACGGTTGATTGCATGTTATGTGACATGTTTATCAATCGTGAGTATCCGAAGATGTCATAAAAATGAACATAAATGATTTTTGATGCAACTCTAGTCATGCAAAATGTTTCAAACTCTGGTACCAAGCAAGAAGAATTATAGTACATAAAAATATACTTATACAGGAAAATAATACAGTTGTACAGTGCGATTTATATTGCAAAGATCAGAATATACCACAGAGCTTGCAGCCTTTTGATTTATCTTGTTTTTCGTATGTATTTCTGGAGATTAAATGGGTGGTTCTCGTAATACTTTAAGATTCATAAGATTGTGTATTAAAAGCCTTTGTAAATTGTTTCGGAAATACTGGATATCGTTTTGAAAATTTTAGAGCTACTTAAGTATTTTAAACACGTGAACGAAAAAGTTCACAGTAACAGGAATTAAAATTAATTCCTAAGTATTTCGATTGTAGTGATTATACCGTAATCAAACGTTAAAGGTCTCCTAAGAAATGTTCTTTGGAATTAAAAATTAAGTGTAAGCACTAGAACATAAACCACCAGATTGCTTGCAAAATCTTTATCGGCAGGATAAATTGGTTCACAAAACATGATTTTTCACAGTCAAGATCAAATGAACAGACTGTCATTTTCTTCCTGTTACCGAATGATACGAACAGACTGTCATTTTCTTCCTGTTACCGAAAATACACACCAGGAAGATTTCAAGTAGAGGACACGTCACTGACAGAATGTTCTTAATATTTGAATAGAAAAAGAATTTGCTAAAGCCAATTTATGAAAGAGAAATCGGGGATGCTACTTATTAATTATTTGCCTATAAAAGAGGATTTATTTTACTCGTTTAGATTATTTTCAAAAACAAAAGTCTCAAAAAGCAAAGGTTAGCTGATATTTAGATGTAAACCGCGACATATAAAATTAATTTACCTGTGAAACTGGAGTGAAAATGTGATAGTTTATCCGTTTTTTTCTTCAGTGCCTTCAGCACTTTGATCTTATCTGTAGTACAAGTAAAACTATATCGTTTTCACCAAAAAATCATTAAATTCTAAACAAGTTTCTAATAGAATCATAAACATTTATTGTATCGTAGTTTGAAGACTTTTTTGTTGAAAACGTGTCAGAGTTAAATCGAATTCATATACATGCACAGTGCGTAACTGGAGTGCAGGTAATAAATACCAACACTCCAGAGCATGCCCATTGATGTATTCATTCTTTTTTTTCTTTTTTTTTTGGGGGGGGGGGGTGCTTTTATGGAATAACGATAGAAATGCCACATTCAGAAGCTAGTTCATAGGTTTTTTTCTGGGGTTTCATATTGTTACAATAGGAAACGTGCATTTAATTTTGCCTATGGTATGAATATGATATAATTGTGTGTGGAACGTGTATGTACGATCCTATCAAGATAGCCAACGAAACGTCACTCATTACATACACAGATGCCCGTTTGTGCCAGAAACAATTTTGCAAAGGGGGCACCTGAGTTCTTTCTCCACCAGTAAAACTGAAGAGTCGCAAAAATGACCTACACAGTTTTGTGTGACGTAACCCCCACTCCATCCCAAATACAAACAATCAAATCAAATGAGACATGTCATTAACTGTATTTGATTTAAATACGTTATAGATAGCGTTAAATACTTTTATTAGTGTGATTACACTGTGCTCGTTTTAGTAATAAATATCACCGATGCATTATGTTTTGCCTTAGAATATTGAAATTGAAACTGAAATGTCAATGAAAATAATTGTACATGTATATAATATCTTTCCGTTTTTGTCTAGAAAATGACCGCTTCCTGGAGTTTGATTTTTCAAGACTACGAAATTGCTACCTGATTATCTTTTATACAGTTTTTTTTTCGTTATACTCAAGTTATATAAACATGATAGGTTAGAGAGTTGAGAAAAAATCAATAGACTTTTTTACCCCCGTTTACTCTGTTGTTCCAAAAATGTCCGTTGCGTATTTTAGTTATACCCGATGAATTGTGGGTAACTTCTGTACATGTCTGGGAAAACCAACTTTCATTTTTGCATCAAAAGCTAATGTGAATATGCATTTTCTAGCATAATTGTTGTTAGAGGGTTGGTTAAAGTGTAAGTTATTGTTATTTTAGTCATAATATTGTGATTTGTGGGGAAATTTGTATACATTTTTTTTGGACACCAAATTACCCGTCAGACCTCAGTGTAGCCCCTTTAAAGATTGAAATATATATTTTCGATCGTGAACACATGCTGTTCTATTTGTAATCCGTGCTACACCACTTGTGAAAATATTGCATCTGGTGTTCACTCAGTGAAATATATTACAATCTTACAGTAGGGTGAACGTTTCAGTTTACACGCAAAACGCACGATCTGGAAAAAAACGCACGCACGTTACACGCTATACGAACGAACGTTACACGCACGCTATACCAAACAAAATACGCAGACGCACGCAAAGCCATATACGCTAAACGAACTACGCTTAACGATATACGCACACTAAATGCACGTATAATAAAAACGTTTCTAAATGTTTAATAAAATGTCTTCAACAACTTAATCTAGATCGTTTAGTGATTTTATTAAATGATAGCTAGACATGTATTTTCAACGGGTTTATGATAGAGCTGAAATGTACTCAATCTGGCACAAAACTTTTTTGTCACATCCGCAACAAATGATTTTTTAAAAAAAATAAGCTATCATGTGCAAATATTAAAAGAAATATATTAAACGGGTTCGTCTTTATGTGCACTTCTGAGGAAATACTTTGCTTTACAGTAGCCCAGGAATCTGTAAGGATTTTCAAAAAGAGCGCAATAGAAAATACTTTTCATAGTACTTGAAATTTCTTTGCATTATGCACTTAATATACATTAATATGTTATATTATTACAAAGCAACATTAAATGCCTAGTTCTTTTCTCTTTATGTTACTTCACAAGTTATAAAATATGTGCTGCCTTACTGGGACTTGAACCCGGGACCCTCTGAATACCATTCTGCGGCTCAACCGACTGATACACATAATTTCGCTAAATAGTGAACAGTACAGAACCATGACATATTCCCCTTATTGAAATTTGTCCTTAAATGGGTACAGTGAACAAGGTGAAATAGGACTTGGAGTTTTATACCATCACAGCCCCCTTTAGAATCCCAGGCCAATTTCATTTTGCCTTGTTGCTATCTGGTAGAAGTTAAATGTCAAAGGATATGAAAAATGTGCAGCCTGACCGGGACTTGAGCCAGGGACCCCTGGAATACTCTACCGCAGCTGACTACCGACAAAGCTATCCCTACCCTTACAAATCTTCTCCCCTCAATAGTGAACAGTTCTGAGGTGTGACTTTATTATAAAGAATTGAATAAATTTCTGTATCTTTCAGTTTTTCGGTATCTTTTTGGAATTCCATAAACCATGCCAGTAATGGACCCAGGACCTCTACTCCAAATAAACAATTGTAGTATAAGTGCAGTGCTAGTCCTATGACTAGGCTGTTGTTTTAAATGTCACCGAAAAGAACTCCATATAGTTTCTGATTACACCCCGTACATGAAAATACCTATGTGGTATTATAATTATCTAAATTCTTTCAGGCTATCCTAAATAAATCTCTCTGGTGAGGGGGGAATTAAATGAGAGCTCGAGTCTAGGTCCACACAAGTCTTTGCAAACTTCTCCCCTCATTCAAAAGAGGTCAAATTAAGTACTGCAACAATGTCTTATAAAATATAAAATCACATTACTAGACAAAATTAAATAGTTCACAACATTGACTGAAGACATAATAATTAATAAATACAGTCAAGCAAATAATTAGCTGAAAAACATTATTTATATTATCACAGAGAGAGAAAAATATGCAGCCTGACTGAGACTTAAAACAAAGACTCTCAGAATATCATGCCTCATCAGCACTACCGTATGAGCCCAGAACCCTTTAAATACCATACCGCAGCTCTACTGCTTAAACTAATAAATAACGGTGGCACAAAGGTGACATGTGTTTTTATTTATCTCGTGGCCACGAGATACTATGTCGTGGCCACGAGTTGCTAAGTCGTGGCCACGAGATAGCTAAGTCGTGGCCACGGGATACTATGTCGTGACCACTAGTTACTAAGACGTGACCACGAGATACTATGTCGTGGCCACGAGATAGCTAAGTCGTGGCCACGAGATACTATGTCGTGGCCACGAGATAGCTAAGTCGTGGCCACGAGATACTATGTCGTTGCCACGAGTTACTAAGTCGTGGCCACGAGATAGCTAAGTCGTGGCCAAGAGATACTATGTCGTGGCCACGAGATAGCTAAGTCGTGGCCTGAGATAAATAACCAATCAGATTACACCATTTATGTAAATTTCCCTTATTAACTGGACATGTGCTATAGTACAAGGATGCCCCTACTTCACCAGCCTGAAAAAGTGACATTTATACAAGTTATACAAATAAAATAACCCAGGACTTATTCCTTCTCATGTTATCGTATAAACATGGTTATCAGGCCGAAGTACGTACAAACCGACCAATTCGATCACAAAATTGTCCCAACAAAGAGCTATAGTCAAAATTAGTGTCTGATTGGCCTTGGAAGGTGACTTTCTAGTATGATCCTAAAGAAAAGTTCAAAGTGAATATCTTTTGTATTTTCAAAGATTAATGTTGCATGTAAAAGTAAGTTGTTAAGTTTAAAAATTCATTATATTCATTGTGTATTCTGATTTGTTAATCATTTCGTGGCCAGGACTTAGCTATCTCGTTCCCACGACTTAGTAACTCGTGGCCACGAAATCGTATCTCGTGGCCACGACTTAGCTATGTCGTGCCCACGACTTAATAACTCGTGGCCACGACATAGTATCTCGTGGCAACGTCTAACATATCTCGTGGCCACGACTTAGTACTATGTCGTGGCCACAAGATAAATAAAAACACACACAAGTCACCTTTGTGCCACCGTAATAAATAGAATAGAATAATGAATATTTTTTTTGCGACTGGCTGTATAAGAGTGGATTTCAGAAAATTAAAGCTATGCTTATAGGTACACATGTCCTTTATCACTGAAACTGAGCAAGGTTAAATCTTTTTCTTTAAGTGTATTATCAATTTTAAACACTTTATGTATAAATTAAGATTAGTTGTAATAATAGTCAGGAACTCAGCTATTTGTCAGTTTAAAAAATAACATATGTTTAGAATTAGTCTGTGTGGCTAGGAACTATATATTTCATTTATCTAAAACTGGTCAGTCAGTTAAGATTTCATTACAACGATCTCCATGTGTCTATTTAAAATTATTAAAATTCAAAGTTTAGGGGGTTAAATATTATTTATGCTAAATCCAAGCCATGATGCTTAAAAACTGAACACAAATCTAAAAAATTAATCGAACACAAAAAATCAAATATAGGTGATGAGAGTCATATTTCACCCTGCACTGGGGGTATCCTGGGTCATGCCTCTGAATATCAATGGCTTTAATTTGACTGCTCAGTTATATATTAAAACCCCGTTTAAGCTGACTTATATATTTTTATGCCCCCGCCATATAATGTCTGGGGCATATAGTGTTACCCTGTTCCGTCGTCATTCCGTCATCATCAGTTTCCGTTCATTATCTTAGTAACGGTTACACCCATTCGACTCAAATTTAGCATATGGATATGTCATGAGAAAATACAGGTCAAGCTCGAATTTTGTCATCGTTCGATGATTTTTGGTATAGTTATGCCCCTTTTACTATGACAATAATATGAAATTTTCAGTTTCTGTATATTATCTCCCCAACAGTATTACACATTTATTCAAATTTGACATCTGGATACGTTAAAGAAATGCGTAGGCCAAGTTCGAATTTGGTCATGGTTCGATTATTTTTGGCAGAATAATGTCCCTTTCACTTTGAAAATAATATACAATTTTCAGTTTCCGTTCATTAACTCCTCTAGGTTATTACAAATTCAACTCAAATTTGACATATAGGTACATCAAAGAAATACGCAGGCCAAGTTCAAATTATGTCATGATTCGATAATTTTTGGCAGAGTTATGCCCCTATAACTTAAAAAAGCAAATTTTCAGTTCCCATTCATTATCACCCCTACAGTTGTGTATACTCAATTCAAATTAAAGATATTGATATGTCATAAGAATGCATTGGTCAATTTCCAATTTGGTCAGTTTTGGTTTGATGATAGCTGACAGAGTTATCCCTCTTGAACTTTGAAAAAAAAATCAGACATTTTAACTTTCAGTTCATTATCTCCAAAATGGTTGTACACATTCAACTCAAATTTGACATATACATACACCCTAGGAATAAGCAGATCAAGTTTTAATTTGGTCGTGATTCAAAATGGTTTGTGTTGACATTGAATAGTTTTAAGGACTTAAAATGAAAATAATAATTTGCGCAAACAAATTTGGAACTAAATATTATAACATCTGAAATTTTGGCTGCATGCGGAGGCATCCGTGGCGTGACGACACATTTCTAGTTTCTATTATAGAGTTATGGAAATATTGTAAAGGGTTGGTTAGCCTTGTCAATTGTGATTACAGTAAACTCCGCTTATAACGAACTCACTGGGACATTCAAAACCTGTTCCTTATATCCGGAGTTCCTTGTAAGCATATAGCGAATTAGTTCGTTGTATCAGGAGTTTTTATAGCGAACAGATTTACATATAACGAACTGATTGTTTACAAGTGTCCGCCATTTTTGAAGGGAATTAGATTAAGAAATAGAAATATTAGTCATTTATTTATATTTTAGACACACTACACGAGAGCGTACTTTTTGGAATTTGATTGCTTTTTCAGTTTTAGTTTTACTCCTTATCTCAATTTCACATAAAATATAATATTTTGTTTCTAAACTATTTTCGTTTTCTTTCCATGATTGAGAATAAACAAGATTTTCGATTTTTCCTTCCTTTTATATTGAATATCTTCTATTATAATTTAAGGGTGACTTTACTAATGTAAGACATAGATTTCTTTTCATTTAAATCAAGCGTACTTTGCAGTTTGCAATGGATTTCATGCTTGCCAAGCATGCATGATTTTGTTGAAAACCGATTATAAAAATTATTATAATTATTTTTACTCGAGCAAAACTATTTTGAAGAAAAATAAATAAATAACCGTTTTATTCTTGGTGAAAAAGAGCTCATGCTAAAAACATCCAAAATAGAAAACTATACAAATTCATTTGAATAGATGTATTGAAGTACATACAACGATAAATGGTACATCCGCCCAAGTTTTAATCCGTGCGTTGAAAATGCGGGATCTATTTACGGATAGCCAATATTTTGGAGTTCGTTATAAAAGTGTACTTTTTTGTACTATTAACTAAATTGGGACATAGAAATGAGTTCCTTATAAGCGATATTTCCTTATAACTGTGTTCGCTATAACCATAAATTTTTATATTAAATAAAGAAGGCCAAAATTCGGGCCAAAATAAATTGTTCCCTATAACCGGAAGTTCGCTACAACCGTGTTCGCTATAAGTGAAGTTTGCTGTACATGTCTAACTGTGGGACAGGGCTACTTAATGATTTTATTTATGTCTTATTTTTGTTATCGAGGTTTCAACATTTAGTTCTCCGGCGGTGTAAATCCAACTACAGACTTCTAATAGAGAAGGTGTTTGCTTGCACTCTTGAATACATTTGTGCACTAAATTTTATGATGGCTAAGTTGGTAATGGGACATTTCGGACAATGGCCATTTCCGATATGTCGAACAAGATTTTGGGACACTTCAGAACAGATTTGGGATATTTCGAACCACATATTTGGACATTTCGGCCCATACATTGGACACTTTGGCCCATACATTAGACACTTCGGACAAAACATGTAGACACTCTGGACAAGACCTTTGTACGGGATGTATCAGACCAGATTAAAATATCAACACACATGCTTATACTTATATATATATTTTCACTACACATGTAAACATAATGGAACTATCAATAAATGTATCATCCAAATTAAGTAACAATATACATTGTAATTATAATACTCGTAATTTGTGTCAAGTTTTTTTTTTCAAATTGTGTTCATTGGGAATTAATTTACCTGTTTTAAACTATCTAACCATCTCTGTCACGGTTTAGATGTGTTCATTATTAAGTACATAAATTGGGTAAGCGGCTGGACAGCTCAGTCGGTAAAGCCACGGTACGGTATTCTGAGGGTCATGAGTTCGAGTCCCTGTCAGGCTGTACATTTTTTTCAATCTGTGACTGACGTTTAGCCCAGATTTAAATTGACATTGCTCCGTAACCCTGAGAAATTTGAGGAAATATTTGCATATATAGAAGGGAAGTATATTACGGTTTAGAACTCTTCAATATTTAAGGGAGATAAAGTGTAAGCGGCCGAATAGCACATTTGGAAGAGCCGCAGGATGGTATTCCGAGTGTCAGGGCTTCGAGTCCCTGCCAGGCTGTTACATATCAATATAAATCTGTTAATTAGAAAAGAAAAGAAAAATGGGAAGGAACTGTGTAAATTATATATCACCCAAAATAGGATTCGGACAGTCTTTGAAGAAACGCCAGAAGATGAACTGGTCAACGGGGGGACTAGTCTGATTACCATCACACAATGTCTGACGAAGCTGATTTCGGATATATAATTGGTAAGTATATAAACACATGTTTGCCAGACATGGGGGTGATTACAATGACCAGTAATTGTTTAAATAACAATTACTTTCAGATTTTATTGTAATTAGTTATTATTGATTACTCAGACTTGCCTCTGTAATCAATTAAATTACAATTACTTTAAGAGAGTAATTGGTTGATAATTGATTACATTCAATGTAAAGTAGAATCCCTTCTTAAGGCCACCCCTGAATTAAGACCACCCCCTTAATAAGACTATTTTTCACAAGGTTTTTTATGTCTATGGTTACATGATCCAGAATTAAGAACAAACGCTTATCCACTTTTAAGACCACCTGATTCAGTCCAATTTTTTTGCTTTATTCTTAATTTGACCAAACTATTGAGACCACTGATATTAAAGTCAACACCTATCTAGATCTTAAATTTGTTGTTATGATCTGCTTGAATGCTTTGCATGAGACATAATTTCACAAGGTGTGGAAATCTGTTGTTATTGGGTTATATGAAATAAGGTGAGAAGGTAAATTTTAGAGTGGTTTAATGTTTCTTTCAGCAAATTAATTTTGTGAAAATTAATTTCTATCTGATAGCTGATTTATGTAAATCATATGATTGATTTTGAAATCTGGCTAAACAGAATTTAATGTTTAATTTCTTCAGAAATATGTTTTATAGTGGGGGCGGGAAATTGAGAAAATAGTGCAAATGGTGATACAAGCATGAAACTTTCAGGAAATCATTTTTAGACCACGTATATTTCAAAAGTGAAGTGGGCCCAAAATATCTTTGCTCATTCAAGATAGCCGCCATTTTAAAAATGGCCGCCATATAAATATGACGTACCTAAATAGCTCATTCTGTCAAACTTTTTGTAAAGACCTGAAACTTACATGTACATGTACAGACTCAATAAAAACGAGTCTGCAATTCTTACGTTATTTTGTTGTGATTAATGCTTCCGAGGGATCACTTTGTTTCCAGATTTTTATACTTCACAACAGCAGGTGTCAAGTGCTGCGTGGCAGCTGTAAAAAGTTGCCCCGTACTTCACTTTAGTGTTGTTATACTTTTCTGGTCCTTCGGGCACTATTAAGTGTTGAGAATTGAGTACCGCTCAAGCCGGTGCTAGGGGGCGTGAGGGATGTTGCACTTATTCATTATCCCTCATGTACAGACTCAATCAAACCGAGTCTGCAATTAAGTAATTTTGTTGTGATTAATGCTTCCAAGGGATCACTTTGTTTCCAGATTTTTACACCATAACATGTATAACGTGTCTCCTTTACAACAATTCAAATCTTACAAAATTCCGCTTTCATACCTCTTGTCAATCCAAGATGCCGTCCAATATGGCCGCCGATTTTATGCAAAACTGTTATATAATACAATAGTATAATTTATAGCACAGATTATGTTTATTTCGATAAAAAAGTGTTTTTGTCATTCAATTAAAATAGGGGTTTTTTTGCTAACATGTAAGAAAACCATAAAAACTGTAGGTTTTATATTTTTTGTCAAAGTGGATGGGTTAAATTTCTATCCGTTAATTATAAAAGAAAAACAACAAAATTTGCACTGGTACATGTAGTTTGTTTCTATTTCTTCGCTTTTTCTGTTAATTCTTATGCAAATGTTCTCTATTAAAAAGCATTCATTATTGGAAAAAGGTATTTTTGTCTTTCTTTGGTTTATACAGAATTCATTTGAGTTTGATTCTGTAGGAAGCTATGAAATATATGTCTTTCTTTGGGTCAAGTAGGTGAGATAAAATATCAATAAACACATACATTCATTAGTATACACTCACTTATTAAATTTGTTTGCGTGATATACGGCTACTGTCACATCATCTCATCTATGTGTTGGGATCACTTTGTTTCCAGATTTTTACACCATAACATGTATAACGTGTCTCCTTTACAACAATTCAAATCTTACAAAATTCCGCTTTCATACCTCTTCACAATCCAAGATGCCGTCCAATATGGCCGCCGATTTTATGCAAAACTGTTATATAATACTATAGTATAATTTATAGCACAGATTATGTTTATTTCGATAAAAAAGTGTTTTTGTCATTCAATTAAAATAGGGGTTTGTTGCTAACATGTAAGAAAACCATAAAAACTGTAGGTTTTATATTTTGTCAAAGTGGATGGGGTAAATCTATCCGTTAATTATAAAAGAAAAACAACAAAATTTGCACTGGTACATGTAGTTTGTTTCTATTTCTTCGCTTTTTCTGTTAATTCTTATGCAAATGTTCTCTATTAAAAAGCATTCATTATTGGAAAAAGGTATTTTTGTCTTTCTTTGGTTTATACAGAATTCATTTGAGTTTGATTCTGTAGGAAGCTATGAAATATATGTCTTTCTTTGGGTCAAGTAGGTGAGATAAAATATCAATAAACACATAACATTCATTAGTATACACTCCACTTATTATAAATTTGTTTGCGTGATATACGGCTAATGTCACATTATCTCATCTATGTGTTGTGAACAGATATATCAATGATATCACCTGACCTACATACAGTTTTTGCTTATTTAAAATAAAATAAATTGTTTATTCATTTAAATTCTATTTTATATCTATTTTTTATTTAATAACAGGGCAATGATTTGACCCTTTATCAGACACCATATTGGGGAAAAAGGGTCATAATTTTCATTATAAACGTTAGTAATTGGGTGTATCAATTTGTCATAATATATATGATTTGTGAAATATTTGATATTCGGCTGCCTGTTTTAAAAGAAACAGCCTAATATCCAGTTTCTCAGAATTGTTTCTCATAAGAGGCCTTAATAGCTATTACTATTCCTATATGAGTCCATATAAACTTAGTCACCCCTGGTGCATGATAAATTTTACCATCTTGCCCTTGATTTATCAAATATTTATAGAGTATTACAAGGTTATGATGATACATAATTAATGTATATAATCCGGGTACTGTAGATTTAGAGAATACAGATTTAATTACATAAGTCTTGTGTAAAAATAAGTGATACCCATGTTAAAGCAATTTTAACTGCAGGAGCATTTTTATACAATTTTATGCATTTTAGTTTAACACAAGAAGTTTATATTATGTTTTTCCTATACAAGTTCTATAAACCCGGGTGGCTCTATGAGCAAGATTCATTTAATATGTTAAAGACAATAAAATGATGGTTTACATGCTTAGTATCTATTTCTATGCTCTGTGTATTTTGCTTTTTGAGAAGACTTTTTAAACAGTTTTACTATGTAAAATCTATGTACACTAAGTGACGCAAAGAGCGCTTTATGTAACTTTTAAAGAGGTATTTTCTACTTGACAATGTTATACCGGTATGATGAATATCTAAGTTCTAGGCATTGTAGTTCTGCAAAAGAGGACTTACATGTGATTTCATATATAAGTCTTTCAAAACTAAGTGCCCCTTGTGACAGGCCTTTTAATCATGCTCCTGCAGACTAAAATGGCTTTCCCTGGTATGTTACTTATGTTTGCAAAGACTTAAAACTGTCTTAAAAATCTTCTCCGTAACTTAAGTTTACAGATCATGAAACATCACTTTGTGTTGCAAAGAGCGAGTTTATGAACTTTGTTATATTTTTACGAAAGGGAGCAGGCTGCTCCCAATGGTGTATATTAACAATTGATGGGAGCAATATTATTAAATATTTTCATGTATTTCATGTATTTCCTTATTTTCATTTTTTTCGATATTTTCATGCTAATTTTCCCGCTTAAATATTTACTATAAAAGGTGTTCACTTTTTCGATTGTTAGGGACTGATTTGAGATTAACTATGCTGTGATGTATAAAAATCAATACCATTGTGAACTTAAAGTTAAAAAGTATTTGGAATTATAATTAATAAAGGGAAATAAAAGGTATGAATATCACAGTTGTTTTCAACTTATTTATTCAACGTTAAACATCCGATGTAATGGGCATGAAAGTTAAAATAGTTTAAAGATCCTGTATGTTTTGTGATTGATATTGTAACTGTCTGTATACCACACTTGCAAAAGAATATATATGTATATAATTATGCAAATAAAACAATTTTCAAACATCCAAGAATATGTAAAATGTGTAATGCAAATATTTGTGCACATTATATGTAATCAATAAATTGCATGCATTCATTTCTTATTGGAAAATTTGACTTGGAATTTATAGAAAATAACTTTCTTATTACCTCCCTTTATTTACATGAAATGTTAAATTGGGTAATATCGTTATAAATAATGCTTATTGGAACTTACAATATTGACAAATCTTAATTTGAGGATCATATTTTTGAAATAAACCATGAAAAAATTGTGTTACAGGATCTTTAAAGGTTTAAAAGTTTTTATTATATCTTCACACACTTTGTGATACTTCTATAAAAATTATGAATTATTAGCATAGGACTAAATCACTTAGTTTATATGTACTCATATATGAGTCTTTGTGTGAAACAGTTCTGAGTACCTAGATATGTCTCCTCTGAAACAACCTTTACAAATATTTCATAAATCATAACTATATGTGGTGAAAAAATTGATACTCCTAACATGATCTTATTAAAGAGTTATTGCAATTTTCCTGCAGTGGATCTTAGGTGCGTGGTCTAGGCCTGTTCTATGGGAAACATGAAATTTGTATAATCTTTGACATACAGTTAGTTTATATTTCAAATCATCAGCAACTATGTGTGGGTCAAGCGATATTATTGATATACTTATTTCACTACACATAGATCATATGATGTATCAGTCGCCTTATTAATTTTACTTTGTATCTTTTGAAAATACCATGTCTAGATATGCTATTCTATAAACAGTGCTAATTCAATTATACTTAATTACAGTGACATGAAAGTAGATATAACTTTGAATCGTACTGTAACAAGCCTTCAGTAAGACTATGATATCTCATTCAAAATTCATTTTTCTCATTGTGTTGGCTTTAAAGCGTTTTTTATCCTATATGTTGTGAAGGAATTAATTTTATTTGTAAATAAGACAATATTTAACGCATGTTTTGTTGATGTGACTATCGTTACAAATAACTGATATAATAATATTAAGAATATT
This sequence comes from Ruditapes philippinarum, assembly GCF_026571515.1. NCBI lineage: Eukaryota > Metazoa > Mollusca > Bivalvia > Venerida > Veneridae > Ruditapes > Ruditapes philippinarum. The sequence goes on along the minus strand of NW_026859414.1, from coordinate 4,856 downwards.
AAAACAAGTTATATATTGCAAACAAATGTTATAACTGACTGTATACACATGAATGTATGTGCATTCACTGATATTTTAGCACACCCTCTGGACATGAATGAAGACAAAAAATCCTCAAAAACCATTACTTTTTAACAGTGAATATTTTCCTAAGAATTCATAGAAAGTTTAACAAAAAGAAAGAAATAAAACTAAATTAAAAACTTTGTTGTTTTTGTTTTTCAATTATGAGATAAATTTACCCCACCCACTTTGACAAAATATAAAACCTTCAGATTTTATGTTTATAATAAACACATAATATTAATTAAATATCAAATACACTATAAGAAACTAAGTAACTTTTTGAGTTTTGTACAATGACCTATTAGAAAACCTGCAAATATTGGCACTTTTCTTTAGTATTTTTATTGATACTTTTTGGATAAATAACTTGAAAAAATTGAATTACATATAATTTGATTTTTTTGATATGTTAAACATTTGTTCAACATTTGAATTTTTGAAAAGGAGAACCTTTATACATGTTTTAGTGTAAGTTGTACGTCTGTACAAACAATTCACTGAATGCGCTACTATGTACGTCAAATATATAGGAGGCCATTTTGAAAATGGCGGCCATCTTTGATGAGCAGAGATATTTTTGGGCCCAATTCATTTTTGGAAGCTCTATAGTCTAAAGATAATGTCCTGAAAGTTTCATGCTTGTATCACAATTTGCACTGTTTTGACAGGAGAGACCTTATTTTCCGCTCCACTATTACTCTCATCAGATATAAAAGAATAGTTTTATAGTGTCTTTTATATTGTATTTGTAGATTAAGATACATACTGTTTTTTCCAATCAAAATGACTAAAACAGACCATTCTCATAAAGTATGTAAGCAATGATAAGAATATTCACAATTAAGACCACTTTGGTGCAGAATCATGGGCTTTTACTGTATAAATTTAAAACAAAAGTTAAACTGTATCATGTACAATAACGGCATCCTTTGAATCAATATAGTTACCTGTTTATATCTGAAAGTAATCAATGTTTATCAAATTGTAATCATAATAACTGACTGAATTTTAGCTGTTATAGATTAATTACAATTACATTAATCATTTTTGGGCAAGGTTATCAATTACATGATGATAACAGTGTAATCATGTAATCAATTAAAAAATCAATGATTACAATTAATGATTATGCCAGGTCTGATGTTTGCTTAATTCTGTGACTTATAATGTATCTTTCTGATCCAACTGAATTGAATATAAAACATTTTGCAATTAGATAGTAATTAAATCTTAAGTGCATGTAAAACAGGATTTAAACTCTTATCTTCGACGTAAAGCACGTCAAAGATCGGTATTCACCATCAGGTCAAAAACTTGAATGTAAATATCACAATAATAGTTCTATATATAACAGTTCTATTCTTAGAAAGAGACACTGGACACCTTTTACATCTTTAAGAAACCAGAGATTTACAAAATAGATCTATGTAAGATATTCTTTAACTTCTCAATAGTAACAGATGCAAAACACAGTACTTAAACGTTTAGACGAACGTAGACACACGCTAAACTTTTCTGGGTATAACAAACGCACGCTCTTTTAAACGCATGATAAACGAAAGACAATACACGAAAAACGAGAAACGTTAAACGCTTGTAAACGATGCACGCTTGAGAAAGCGTTTTATGAAATGCATATTTCACGATATACGCACGCACGACAGACGAAAACTGCAAGCACGAAAAACACTATTTTAGACAACCGAAACGTTCAACAAATATCCTCTACGTAATACATCGTTCAATTTATATAAAGTAAAATGTTTGTTTGTAATATGCAACATAATCTGATACTAATTCGTGCTTTCGATTGAATAATACATAACAACTTAAACACTATTCTACATTTGCTGAATATTAATTAAAACAGGAAAAGATATGTGTACTTGCGTGCAAGAAAATGAATTATTATAAAGTGAAATAAAAAAGTACACAATATACAATTAAAACACATACTGTATTGACGCATATTAGTATCATCTGTAAACATTAGAGCAGTCAGTAATCATTCCATAATGCATTCCACATTCTTGCACCGAACCACTTGTCTTTTCTTTCTTTTTGATCCTTTTTTAAACGTTCAAGTTCTTTTTTTTGCTTCTTCTTTTTCCAACCTTTCATTCACAAATGCTTCGTATGCAGCTTGTTCTGCTTTCATGTGTTTTTCACGATCTTCAGCTAACTTCTTGTAATGATCTGCTAGATCTTTTTTCTGTTTGTCTAGAGCTTCTTGCTGTGCCTTTTGTTCTTTCAATATTTTGTCGATGTTTTCTTGGTTTCGCCTTTGTTCGTCTGAGGAGAAAGGAGATTTTACAATTAGCATATATCACATCTTTTACAATATTAACATTTTGCAGTAGATATAACAAACAGACAGACCTTCATGAAATAGAGAAATACAGAATCCCTAAAGAAAGGCCAACACGACACAATTGAAAATGTTGCAGGCTCGGTTTGATTGAGCCTGTTCATGGACGGTAATGGAAAGTGCAAGTTACCGTCCACGCCCCCAGCACCGGCCCAAGCAGAATCCAACACTCAAACACGAAATAGTAAAATCCTGAACTCAGAAACATCCGCAGATGTGCCCACACGAATTGATCAAACAAGTTCAAATACTGTTTATCTTTCCTGTCATATGTAACAATAATATGTTTGCTAACGTTTCAATGAGCTAACACGCAAACAGACGTTGATGAATTTGTCTAGTTTAAAAAACAGTTTGCCTTAATATGCAGCAGTGTTATAATTTAGAAATTACGCTCGATTGAACTTCTTTAGAAATTTCATTATACATTATAAAATTGATCTCCGGGAATTTGGGATAGCCCAATAGTTTTGCAATTGCAGCCCTATTTTATTTTTGGCCACTTTTTTTAAAAAGAAAATCCCCAAATAATAATAATGTTATAAAAAAATAAAAACGATTTAAAAAAACGAGGGTAAAAGTATGTTTTAGGGTTTTACACCATTGTAGAAACTTTTTCCCGGGTAAAACCCAATAAAATTTTTTTGGTTTAATTTTTTATAATTCACTTAAAGTTTCATCGTAGTTGAAAATATCTTTTTATATGTCACTTTTCGAGGTCTCCTTTCATTACCTATTACCTTCATGTAACATCCAAAAAAAAAAAAAAAAAAAAAAAAACAAGACGGCCATGATGACCCTGAGTCGCTCACCAGAAACAACTGCTTTTCAGAGTTGAAAAGTATCCATTGTCAATATTTTCTGATATTTAAATTGAGCATAGAATATGTTTAAACAATAATTTGAAGAAATGCCATGACCTGGGACATTTAAGCTTTAGCTTTTAGGGCGCCAATCAAATTTATATGAGCAAACTTGATAAAGGATTACCTAGTAATGCTACAAAGTTTGGTGATCATCTATCAATTATTTAAGAAGGAAATGTTCAAAGGTTTGTATATTTTTGGCTTTAGTGGCCCCTAAAAGGGGCCAATCAAATTAATATGAGCAAAATTGATAAAAGACTACCCAAGAATGCTACAGACAAAATTTGGTGATCAATTGTCAATTAGTTCTATAGTTCTATTTAGTCCCAGAGACCCCTCAAAGGGGCCAATCAAATTAATATGAGCAAATGTGATACAAGACTACCCAAGAATTCTACACACATAGTTTGGTGATCATCCATCCATAAGTTCTCTAGATATAGATGTTTACAGGTATTTCTATTTTAGCTTTAGCAGCCCCTTAAAGGGGCCAATCAAATTAATATGAGCAAACTTGATAAAAGACTACCCAAGAATGGTAGACAAAGTTTAGTGATCATCCATCCATTAGGTCTGTAGAAGAAGATGTCTAAAGTGTTTTTTTTTGTCCTAGAGAACCCTAATAGGGCCAATCAAAACTATGAGCAAAATTGATAAAATACTACCCAAGAATGCTACAAACAAAGTTTGGTGATTATCCATCAATTAGTTTACTAGATATAGATGTTTACAGGTATTTCTATTTTTAGCTTTAGCAGCCCCTTAAAGAGACCAATCAAATTAATATGAGCAAACTTGATAAAAGACTACACAAGAATGCTACAGGCAATGTTTGGTGATTATCCATCCATTAGTTCTGTAGAAGAACATGTCTAAAGGTATTTATATTTTTAGCCCTAGAGACCCATAAAAGGGGCCAATCAAATTTATAAGAGCAAATTTGATAAAAGACAACTCAAGAAAGTTTGGTGATTATCCATCAATTAGTTCTGTAGTAGAAGATGTTTAAAGGTTTTTCTATTTTTATTTCTGTTGACCCCTAAAATGGGCCAATTGAAATGACAGGAGCAAATTCAAGTGTGACTGTCACAAGGATGCTACAGAACAAATTTGAAGTACATCTGCCCATCGGTTTCAGATTAGAAGACGATTGTTGACGCATGACGACGGACGACGGAAGCCGGAGTATCCCCCTTTGAGACTAATAGCTCACTCTAAGCCTTCGGCTCTGGTGAGCTAAAAATGTTCAACTCTGTTAACATGTTTTCAATTATATTTATTAAATACCTTCGTTCTCCTTTTCGTCAACTTCAACTATTCTTGCTTCTGTTTCTCTTTTACTTTTTAAAAACCCAAGCCATGCCCGTAAAGTCTTTGAAAAGCAATAATAGTTATTTTTATGTATGACTTTATATAATCAGTTGAGATATTTGGATCATAAAGAAAATACAATTAATTCAGTTGTTTGACTGCAAAGAAAAGTGTATTATTAAATGCCATTGATTTTTTTTTATCTTCACTCACGATATTACTATAATGTCCTGAATAATTTGGGC
>NW_026859413.1:0-36306 GCF_026571515.1 Ruditapes philippinarum | reverse complement strand
GAGGTTCTAAAGTTCAATTAACTTTGATAAAAAAATGGCATGGATAAAAAAACAATAAAAAAAAACACAAGCGAATTATATATTTTCCTTAAGGAAAGGTTGTAAATGTAAAAGATACTAAAGAAAAGATATCTTTAAGATTGTATCCAAGATATGATTGATACTTAGAATTGCTGAAAAATAACAATCAAAGAGACTTAATAATTTCATTTTCTCTCAGACTGATGTTCCATTTGAGTTGAAGTTGAAAACTGTAAGGGATAACAGAGTTTGTTGTTGTAGAGAATCTGGCCTCTGCTGATACCAATGCTGTCATCCTGAAAGGTATGGGTATTCTGGTTATAAGTTATTTGGGTTTCATTGTGTAATTTTACATCATGTACTTGGTTTTGTTTAACTGAAATTTTTCTTTAGCTTTAGGAATATAACAAGAGGTATATTAATTTTTTTAAATATGCCTTCAGTTTTTATCAAAGGCTGTTTTAACACAGGCTCTTATTTAAAGGCTCTTAACTTTAAGAGGTTCTTCTCTTTTGTTATTAAACCCTTTTAAATCAAATCAGAATGTTTGCTGTTTACTAGTAATTTAATTTATGAATATTTTGTTAATTTTTCTTGTTGTTTGTTACCTCATAATGTACATAAGAAATCAATTTTGTTTCATCTTAATTTTCAGTGTACATCAGTATTATCGTACAGACCTAAAGCTCAGGACAAGTTACTCTCATGTACTCTTCAAAGTTTGGAGATTTTCTCGTGCTCTCTACAAGCGGAGGAAGAAACAGCCCTGTCAATTGTAGATCCAATGTCGGTCACTATAGAGCTGATTCCAAAACCCTCTACCTATTGTTAAACCCTAACACATTTACAGCCGGACTGGTTGATGCGGCAGAATTTGATCTCAAACAAATGCTTCTAGACGTATGTATTGAATTAAACTAAACAAAACAATATATTTTTCTTATTTAGGGTTTTATATGACTGTTATAATAATTATAGACAAAAGATTTTCATTATCTTTTTATATACCAGAAAAAACTGGTATACTTTGGTATGTAAGTCATGTTACATCACAACACAGGTTAAATTTGATTTTCACAGCAATCAACTTGTTATAGATAGAAGTTATGCCCCTTTGTAAGGAAATTTTCCATATAATTATTTGTTTCCAGAGGATAGCTTTGAAAGGTTTTCAGTGATTTTGTTTACATTTTGCCTGTAATTATGTTATACCAAAACACAGGTTAATTAAGTTTGAATTTTGCTGAAATTCAGATATTATTGAAAGAGTTATGCCCTTTTTTAAAAACATTTTTTTGTAAAATAACTGATTTCTGCAGGATAACTTTAGAAGAATTTATCCTGAAGGGATATTTTTGTTTTGTTAGTAAATAAAATAATGTATGGTATTAGATTAAAAGGCTACAGCAAGAAAAAAAAGAAAACAAACAAACAAACTACTATCAAGTGGTGGTGAATCTCAGAAACTGGGTTATGGCCCTTGTAGATCAATGATGATTGTTTACTATTGATAATTGATTCATTGACACATGTTGACATCTGTAAAATGAATATATTGTTTTCCAGACACACATTAATTGAATACATTCTTGTATGACGTTATTTCAGATAAACTGTAACACGATGAATGTAAGATTGTCATACCAGGATATGAAGATGTTTCTGGCTATAATGGATTCTCTACCTAAACAAGCATTACAAGCTAATAAAACAGCTGAGTCACCAGTGTCACAGTTCACAGGTCAGTTGTTGTTCTTCTGTAAAATTTGAATTATTTAATGCTCATTTATGCTTTTAATTGGTCTTTTGAGAGAAATTAAGAGAAAGAAAAAAGATAACAATTAAACAGTTGTCAGATAAGAATTACATAATAAGATGATGACAGAATATAATAAGTACACAAGTAATTGGCTTGTGATGGTAGCTCCTTGGTGAGCATGGTTAATTTTGCAAATATTTAGTACATGATCTTACAAGTATTTCCTTGACAGTATGTTTGCTGACAATAATTATGTCTATTCCTGTACATATGTTAGTGTTTCATAAGTTATAATTCATGTCAAGTGGATAGCACTTATTTACTTGAAGAAAAAGGTTAGTTTTTACACTTCACTTGTGACAGATGCCAGGAGCATTTTGAAGATACATGTATATACTTAAAGGTACATTAGTGAAATTGATGTAAACTGGCACCTAAACCAAACGAACAGAACGTAAATAAAGAATAACATGCTTGATGTAATTGTTAAGTTCTGAATGAAAAATAAAAGCAAAACAAAAAATACTTTTGCTCAGTGTCACCATCTGAGCATTTACAAAATTTTTGTGTCAAAATGATCAACATATAAAAATATTAAAAAATGTTTTCTTACACAACAGAAGCACAGATGACAAAGTTAATGGATATGAACTTCAGTCGAGAGGATTGTTTGAAATCTTTGAAGTTAAACAAGGACAATCTGGAGGAAGCTGCTGTATGGTTGACAGATAATGCTAAAGTGGTTAAACCAAAGAAAGATGATCCTAAAATAACAGCTGTTGAGGTATAGGAAAGTTTATGTAGAGTTTTCATTATACAAATATGATGCTATTGTTTTGGTCATTTAAAACGGAAAATATTCTATTTCACTTTTTATGTTGATTCTAAAATAACATCTGCTAAGGTATAGGAAAGTTTATTTGGAATTTTGAATGATTCAACATAATGGTTTCAGAAATATGATATTTAATGTCCATTTGACCATTAATAGCATAATGTATTCTATTTCACGTTTTATGAATAATATATCATTTAAATTTGGAAATTCAGGGTATTGAGTCACATAATAACACATTTATTTTTTCAATATTTATTTTCTCTATAAAAGATGTCTGAAATTTGTGTAGTTCAACATTTGCAAAAGCAATGTTATAAGTAAGTTTGTTCACTCAACGGATACATAGTAACACTACCTCAATGAACTTTTTATAAATTGGTTTTTGTGACAACTTTTTTTTGGTAGTTATGTTGTTGAAATATAGTACTAATTAGTACAAACATGCAAATATATATATCTATGTGTTTATACAGGTAAATATGACAACATTCTGCCTATGCCTTATAGATGATTGTTTAGATGCAGATGTTCCTCTAATACAGCTCAACTTCTTTGGTGAGTCCTATCCTATCCACAAAAATGTTTTTGTAGACCTATATTTAGTATGTAGATGTTGGTACTCTCAGATTGAAATTACATAGCTTCATGCTCCCACTATACAAATACTATTGTAACAAAACCACACCTTTGACGGTAGCAATCAAAGGCTAGACATTGTTGCAAATATCATATCAAGACAAGTTCCTCATTTCATTTGTAGTTGTTTTAATAAAATAACACAAAAAAGACAAAGATTTTTACTATAATTTTAATTCCACACATATTCATATTCATTTACACATGTTGTTCTAATCTATTATACCAAATACCCAGCCTCAATCTCCATTCTTTGTCAAAACTTCCAGTCCAACTCCCACCCTTTCCTCTGTTTATAGCTCTTATATATGAGAGTCCTGCCAGACAAACAATAGAGACAGCAGATGGCAGCCTCCTTAATACCGAAAGAGATTAAGATATCAAAACAGATGAAATGATTCAGAGGCAATTTACTGTAAAGTGACAGGACAATTACTGTAAAGCACTTAAGCTTCTTAAGCAAACAAAAATATTAGTTTGCATAAAAAATCGTATCAATTTCTCATAGAAAGAAATGGCAACACTACTGCTCATTGTCACAAACTAAGCATGATTTGTTTACCTAATCTTTGATATATTAATATATGAAAGATACCATATTTAAAATATTAAATTTAATATTCATAATTAATTCTAACTATAAGCTCCAGAATTTAATAATAGATTGTATGGACAAGTCATTTTAAGGATTTATAACTAATAAAACTATAATTGTATAGGTATGGATCTGAAATATGAACCTGGTAGGGAAGGTAAAGCCGGGTTCCAGATAGCAGGGGATTACTATAACAGGACACTGTCAGGATGGGAACCACTCATTGAACAATGGAGGTAGATAGAATATTTTTTTCTATTTGCTATTATACATTTCATTATTTAAATTCCACTAACCTGCTAAATTTTTTTTATAGGATTTCCATGTTTTGAACCGTCTATTATTAATTTTGTGATATTAAGATGATAATTTAAAGTTTGTCCACCTCCATGTAGAGTCTGGTGAGTCTGCATGGATGTGCAGTGCAGGTTAGCCTGGCTGTTTTGGTGGCACAGGCTAATCACTTTCGGTTCTAGCATGGTAAGGGTAAAAATGAGCCGCGTCATGACAAAACCAACATAGTGTGTTTGCGACCAGCATGGATCCGGACCAGCCTGCGCATTCGCAGGCTGGTCTGGATCCATGCTGGTCGCAAACCCATTATGTTGGTTTTGTCGTGACATGGCTCAAATGTATTCTTATTGACTATGCAGCTGTGTGCAATGTATGGAATGTTCTACACAGGAGCCTGTCTGTGCCTGAAGTAAGGCTGAACAGGGTATTTGTTGGTTTTCTTCACCATAAAAAGCTACAAAGTGGCCATTCAACTTTAACAATATTCATGATTTAGAATGCAACTTAAACTTGCTAAGGTGAATTGAATAATAGCCAGTGCCTTATTAATGAAAATGAACACTAGATTTTGTTATTTTATTCTAGGTGTCATGCCCAATGGAAGAACTATAAACAAGCAGAGGAAAAGCTAGCCATAGAAATTTCAGGTAAAACTTTACTGTAGTTTATAATTTATCATTTATAAACATAACTAAATTGGACTTATTTTGATAACAGTCCACAGTTTTCATGTCATGTTCGTTAATTTTGAAAATGCTTATTGTACACCCTTTATCTTCAGTATATGTAGGTACTTGTATATTTCATATTTAAGTTTACAAAATGGGTCCTGTAACATGAAAATAAGGTATAAATGTTGTATAATTTTTGTGTTTCAGCTCCTGATGTATTGAACATCAATGCAACTAGTACATTGTTAGAACTATACAATATGACCAAGGATAAATGGACAGAAGATTACTACAAACATAAAGATGGGTATGTCTTAACATTAAATGTAGTAATGAGGTTCTAATAGTGCATAATTTTTTCTCTATAAGTCTTGCTAAAATTGTTTCTTATGTTTATACTTATTTCTGTACTTTTTAATTTTGATATACAATGTAATAGTTTATATAACTTTATATGCTTTTGAGTGTCCGCATATGAGGAAAATTATTTAAATATTTGATTTCTAACCTTACCTGATTAGTATGGTTCTTAAAAATTATAAATTAAATGATTTAAAATGACAAACATTTCAATTTTGGCTGTTTATCTTTGCACAGATCTCAGAAGGAACTATACTCACCTAGTGGAGCTAGAAGACGTCAGCTGTTTACACCATATGCTGTACGTAACCATACTGGATCTCCAGTCTGGTTTGCACCAGTCACTGTTAACCCGTCCCTGGTCGGGGCAGACACCCTGAAATACTCAGAGCAAAGATTTAATGAATCTGAAATGATATATGTGCCTCCGAATCAGGAAAAAACTTTCAGCTTCCAGAGGAAAGATAAGATAAGACACAAGGTAGGTTACTCTAAATTTTGAAACACCAATGTACACAAGTCTTTAAAAACATCAGTAAAAAGCCATGCATTAAATGTACAGTTGTTTTCATACTATTGGCTGCTGAAATAGTATGCTTTTTTCCTTAAAATGCTATGAATATAGTTATAGACAATACAAGACTTATTTAAGGACTAATTAATTATAATTCAAAAGTCATTGGCTAATAAGTACAGAAACAGGTTTTTGAATTTACAGTTTGTGAAAGTTATTACTTTCTTATATTCAGAGACAGTTATAGTTTAAAAATATTCAGAGACAGTTATAGTTTAAAAGAATCTTACAAAGAAAGATAATAGTTTGATTTTTGCTTCTTAGATCTAATTCTTATCATTAACTGTTTGCAAGCCAGTGCGACAGCATTTTGAATTTTGAGTGTTAAAAGGACAATAAGTTTTCCATTTTATTTTATTTTATTCTATTTTTAATTGTTTTATAATGCATTAAACTCTTCTGTTGTGAAGATTTATGTATTCCCGTGGTTTTTGTTGAAAACAGAAATCCAGCTCATTGGTTGTGAATCAACTGATTGTGAAAGTAGATGGATGGCAGGGATTACGTCCAGTGTCAGTGGACAAAGTTGGCATCTACTTCAGAAATACCCTACCAAATGTTAGCAAACCTTCCATCATTAAAGTGGTATGTGTGTTTAACTCAGTGTAGACTTGTCTCTTTGATACCAGTTTGATAGAATTTGTTGACATGTAAACATATGCTTTTGTAGTTAGAATAAATCTTAAATATATATTCAATCATGTTCTGGTGATAACTGACCATTAGCCATTCAGACAATAGTACACTGTCTGGTTCCAGAAATGAATTACAGAGTGTTTCTATAAGCTTCTGAAACAATCAAACTAAATAAATTCTGTTAAAACCTGCTTATGTATTTATACATAAAAGGCTTGTTTATTGGAAGAGTAATGCTTGTAATAGAGTAAGATTTGCAAAGATATAGTCCTCTGTTTTCAGAAGAGATTAAAAAACTTTGATGTTGTGAGATCATATAACTTAGGATCCATAAGTTAGTATTATCACAAGATAGTTCTAGTTCATTCAAGAAAAGTGGCAATTCATGTAAAATTATTCAATATATGGCAAGACTATAAAAATATAAACTATTTATTATAGAATGATCAGCAACAGGCTAGGATTGTGTTTGATATCCAGCAAGAGGGCAGTGCCAGGAAGGTGATCACTCTAAGGTCAGCACTCATGGTGTCTAACCGACTTGACACCCCTATAGAGTTAAAGATGGACAACCCTATTATTCCAGGTATGTTGGAAATTCGAAATTAAGGGCACCCAAAAATCTTAAGGAGTTGAAAAAAAAAATACATGACAGCTTTGTATTAGATTTATAAAGTAAAATGAATTGGCAAAATGGAATGACAAAATCTGAAAAGTTTATCTTGGGAACAGGGTTCGTAGTCCTAAATTTTGATGGTTGTCTTGAAAAGGCCCTAAATTGCATGGCTGGCCCTGAAAAGCCGCTGAATTTGCTCTGTCTGACCCTTTATTACTATTTTGAATGCCCTAAATTTAGTTTGGAAACTATTTGGTCGGTTGATACCGTAATCAAAATCTAAATGATTTACAAGGCAACTGAGCGCAGAAATAAATATATTTTTTATTACATATAATTCTGTCTTTTGGGCGAATAAATAAATAGTACATTAAATGATCTATATTAGCCCATCATCATGGCAATAATTTAAATTTCAGCCCATTGTTAAGTATCTAGGTAGCATTACTTGTTGAAAGTCACTGGAGATCATTTTCAAGGAGTTAACTGTTATATGAATAACAAAGATCTACAAATCAGACACTTGTTTATGTCATGAAAATTAAGCCCTAAATTTAGTAAAAAAAAAAGCCCTAAAAAGGCCCTAAATTAACATATGAGAAGTCTGTATGAACCATGGGGAATGAAACTGATTGAAATAATAGGCATTTTGTTATGGCTGCATACAATACTATGAGATATATATTCTGTAATTCAGCACGTCAAGTGTAAAGCAAGTTATATGCTTTAAAACCATTATTTAAATATCATAAAACTCCTGTCTAGTTTTTCTAAAGAAAGAAAAACGTTAGTTGTTTCTGAGGCATAATGCACATTTAAAATAGACAGTAGGTATGGGGTGATGGCCTTATGTAACACAAGGAATACATTGAATAACCAGTGACAAATATGTTTCACAAAATGATTTAAATGTCTTATTTTGATAAGTTCAGATTTTAGGGGGGTTTACACTGTTATGCATTTATTTTTCAGGCCGCTATGATTACATCACTGTAAATTCTTGTCAACAAAAGTCAATTCCTATGCCATTTGTGTCATCCAGACTCTGGATAAGGCCTAGTGATTGGCCGGTGGAACATTCAAATGAACCAATCAACTGGCAGCACATTGGTAAACCAGGAGAAGTAAAAACAACTTTGAGAGAATGTAAAATGCCTGACACAGATGCAGTTTTTAGGTAAAGAACTGTTATTCTCTGAAAAAGTAGAAGATAAGATTTAATAGGTCTTTTGTTATGAAGGATGTATCCTGTTTTCTTGTATTATTGTGGGGCTAAGGACTAAACTTTGTTGAATAAGTTTAATAAAACATTTTGGTACAGTATTATTTAGGTAGATACCCAGAAAAATATCTTTTTAAGACAATGTAAAGGAAGAAAGATCATAACCGTAAGCAAAACAAAATATATTTCTGCTTGTATATACTGACCTTCACTCTCTATGTGAAGTAGGTGCTTTCTCGTATTATCGTGGAATTTGATTGGTTGTTAAGGCTGGTCGCTATGTGATGATTTTATTCTACATACCAGTTCAAATCATTAGTGCAGCTCCTAATTAAGTATTAAATGACTTAGCTCTGTAATTATTTGTGTTTTACTATCAGTTTGGTAGGCCATAATCAAACTTTTAGGATCATATTGACGCCTCTTTGGTACCAAATGATTTGGTTTGTTCTAAAAATAGTTTGAACTCAATTAAGTGTTGTTGTTTACATAATCCCTCTAAAATGTATGAAGTTTATGTTTACTTATAAGTTATATGAGCATTGAGCAATGAATACTACAGTTTTCCATTGCAGCGGCATGTGTTTTTGTTGTTTTGTTGTCAAAAATAAGGTGATAAGGTTAAACAATGTTTCATTATTGGTTTTTAATTGGAGTTCATATGTTTTGTATATTATCTATTTGTGGAACAAATATTTTGAGCTGTATTGTACATATAGTAGTGTGACTGTCATTTGAAGCGCCTTGTGTCAGAGACCCGCTACAGGTTTCTGCAACATGGAAAAAACTAGAAAATTGATGATTTTTGAAAAAAAACTGATAAATTTAATTTTTTTTTCTCTGGATTTTACGATAATTTTCACAGTTATTTTGTTTTCTATCTGTTTTTGTCGCATTTCTTTCGTTATTTTTGCCGGAGATGAAACAGCTCTCTTAAATAGAGAAGTATTCGGATATCAATGGAAGTCTCGAGCTTCGCTTCCATCTGTTTTAACTATTCCAGGATAATACGAGAAACCACGATAATACGAGAAACAGGGATATAGAAAATTTACCATTAAGGTATTAGGACCCTAATGGGCACTATCGGGAACTAAAAAATTGACATCATAAGTCAGATGTATACCTTAAAGTACACCTGTATGCAAAATTTAAACAAAGTTTACCGTACGGAAATCATGTTATGGCCACTTTTCTGACTCGAGCCAGATGTTATGAGGCCCCTTTTTTAGAAAGTAGAAACCTTTAAATAATCTGCAATAACATTCTAATGAAAAAATGTTTTCCCATTACTTTTTGGTAAGAAACAATAGTACCATTCAGCTAACAATCCAAATAAAAAAATTTGTGGGTTTCTACATAAAAATTATGAAAATCTGTATAAAAATGTTACCCTTCCCCACCATTTTTCCTTCGTGTCTGACCATTTTTCTACTTAGGAAGCCTAATTTAAAAAAATTCTTAAAATTTATCCAAATGAGGCATGTTTTCAAAGTTTCCCTAAATTTTAAAAAAGTATATTTAGTTGATCTTGTTAAAATATGAAATACTTTTACCGTCTTAGTTTTTGATTATATTGCACTTTGAATATATCAGGTACCATATTTATTACTAGAATTTTAGCATAATTTAGCCAATAAATACCCTATATAAATTAAAAAAATCAAAATTAAACACTTTTTTCTTTCCAAATGGGACATGCAGAGATAAATAAATAACGTTTTATTAAAGAAAAAAAACAAAGAAAAAAAAATTTGACCATTATGTGGATTGAACCTGGCCCCCCCTTTTCAATGTAGTTACAATAAGTTCTAGACTATTTGGTATTTCAAAGCGGGGTTTATTGATTAGGGTGCTAATACCCTTAACTTGTTTTGCTGTTCAATGTGTTTATTCTGCTTTAAAACATTGATGTAAGCAGTGTTAAAATTATTCCTTAAAATAGTTAGCAATTCTGATTATGTGTGCAAAAATTTATATTCATTTAACTTTGTAAAATTTTACCAAATTTTCAGAAAATTAATTAAGAAAACAGTATTTGTTAACTTAAACCTCCCCTTTTCTGTAGAAAGTAATTTGTATTACTCGTTAATACTATATGCTAAATTGTTAAATAAATTGAGTAAAAGGATTCATAGATCTAAACAATGTTAGAAATATTTTCAGATTTATTTATTTAATGTAGATTTTGTGCTGCTGTAAGGCGAGAAAATTTTCCAGAAGAATCAGTACAAAGAGGGTTGTCTCCCCTACCTGGCCATACAGTAGTGATTATGCCCCCTGTCACTGTAGTAAACCTGCTTCCAATAGATCTAACATTTTACTTCAAGAATACAGACATATATGGAAATGTTAAACCAGGAAAGAAGGCACAAATACCTGCAGTAAGTTACATGAGTTTTGTTACTACCCTTGTATAGAAATAATTAAGTTTACTAAGTCCTTTATACTTTTTTTAATTGGCTGCCCGTAAATGTTTAATTTGTAATGAAAGTCAGATGTATTTGAGAAGAAAAACAAGATGATTATGCTCTGTCTGTCAAGAAGAAGAAGAAATATCTTACATTAAGAGTTACTCTCATTTCCTTACCAACTAATTAAACTCTGTACTAAAAAGGAAATAAGCAATATTATTCAACTTAACAAATTATAGTTTAAAATGTATATACTAAAATGCTACACATGCTTGTTAGTGACACACAAACACCTGTATGCCTGTATTCCTTTATGATGATACATGTAATATATGTTGATAATGATAATTTATGAAATCCACAAAGTGATGAATACATGGAGATATAATTGTAATCATTACTTTAAATCAGCTGATCTGCTGTGGTATATATGATTACAAAAAACTGCATGTTTATAGACTGTTGGCATCAGATCTAGCTCCTGGCTCCTTTAAAACAACTTTACTTAATGTTGTTTTCATGGCTTGAATATAAGATCATTTCCATTTCTACGCAGCTCATATCACACATGCTTAAGTTTGCACTTATGTTGTCATGATGAATGGCTATCTAATTCAACCAAATGTTAACCATGACAGATTTAGTGGCTATATAATTCAACCAAAGGTTAACCATGACAGATTTAATGGCTATGTTATTCAACCAAAGGTTAACCATGACAGATTTAATGGCTATTTAATTCAACCAAAGGTTAACCATGACAGATTTAGTGGCTATATAATTCAACCAGATGTTAACCATGACAGATTTAATGGCTATGTTATTCAACCAAAGGTTAACCATGACATATTTAATGGCTATATAATTCAACCAAGGTTAAACATGTCATATTTAATGGCTATTTAATTCAACCAAAGGTTAACCATGACAGATTCAATGGCTATTTAATTCAACCAAAGGTTAACCATGACAGATTTAATTTCTATCTAATTAAACCAAAGGTTAACCATGACAGATTTAATTGCTATCTAATTAAACCAAAGGTTAACCATGACAGATTCAATGGCTATTTAATTCAACCAAAGGTTAACCATGACAGATTTAATTGCTATCTAATTAAACCAAAGGTTAACCATGACAGATTTAATTGCTATCTAATTAAACCAAAGGTTAGACATGACATATTTAATGGCTATTTAATTCAACCAAAGGTTAACCATGACAGATTTAATTGCTATCTAATTAAACCAAAGGTTAACCATGACAGATTTAATTGCTATCTAATTAAACCAAAGGTTAGACATGACAGATTTAATGGCTATCTAATTAAACCAAAGGTTAGCCATGACAGATTTAATGGCTATATAATTCAACCAAAGGTTAGGCATGACAGATTCAATGGCTATCTAATTAAACCAAAGGTTAGGCATGACAGATTCAATGGCTATATAATTCAACCAAAGGTTAGGCATGACAGATTCAATGGCTATATATATAATTCAACCAAAGGTTAGGCATGACAGATTCAATGGCTATCTAATTAAACCAAAGGTTAACCATGACAGATTCAATGGCTATATATATAATTCAACCAAAGGTTAGACATGACAGATTCAATGGCTATCTAATTAAACCAAAGGTTAACCATGACAGATTCAATGGCTATATATATAATTCAACCAAAGGTTAGGCATGACAGATTCAATGGCTATCTAATTAAACCAAAGGTTAGACATGACAGATTCAATGGCTATATATATAATTCAACCAAAGGTTAGACATGACAGATTCAATGGCTATCTAATTAAACCAAAGGTTAACCATGACAGATTCAATGGCTATATATATAATTCAACCAAAGGTTAGGCATGACAGATTCAATGGCTATATATATAATTCAACCAAAGGTTAGACATGACAGATTCAATGGCTATATATATAATTCAACCAAAGGTTAGGCATGACAGATTCAATGGCTATCTAATTAAACCAAAGGTTAACCATGACAGATTCAATGGCTATATAATTCAACCAAAGGTTAGGCATGACAGATTCAATGGCTATATATATAATTCAACCAAAGGTTAGGCATGACAGAGTCAATGGCTATATGATTCAACAAAAGGTTAACCATGACAGATTTAATGGCTATATGATTCAACCAAAGGTTAACCGTGACACATTTAATGGCTATCTAATTCAACCAAAGGTTAACCATGACAGATTTAATGGCTATCTAATTAAACCAAAGGTTAGCCATGACAGATTTAATGGCTATATAATTAAACCAAAGGTTAGCCATGACAGATTTAATGGCTATTTAATTCAACTAGAATTATGAACACTTCTTGCAACTGTTGTTACTATTTTAAGAAAGAATGTTAAATATTTCTTGATAGATGTTTATTGTTTTGAATATTAGTAAACCTAAAGCATTTAATAAAATCGGTTATTAAAAAGATGATATTAAACTGCTTATGTAAGCAATTAACATTTTAATGTATTAAAACTATATTTTATTATCTTAGGTTGTTTGTAGCTTATTTTACTGTTTAACCAGTGAATCAAATATGTATTGATGATTATTCTTCTTATTAGATCAACATAAAATCTTTTCAGAAGTTTATTATGAAAGTTTCCATTCATAGATTTCATTCATCATTTTGACAGAATGTGCGATCATGCCATGCATGTAAGCTGGCCTAGTTAACAGGCAGTCTGTAGATCTGGATCTATACATGTATTGTAAGCCTCCGAAGCAGGATGTAATCATCACTTGCCTTTATTATACAATAATGTTTTTTTTAATATACAGAGTTACATATATACAAAGTATGGTCCATCATCAGAATCAAAGCTACTCTCCCACACAAATCAGGTCTAAAAACATCAACATGTTTGTTTACAGTCTCTAAAAAATATGCATTTAATTTCAAAATTGCTCAAACTACAATATGTGGGATAGTAGCTTTAACATTCAGCGTAGCGCAGAAGCCATATTATTTCCTTACATCATGCGGGTTGACATAAGGGTGTTTAAATTGTATCTTTCAATAGCTGACAGTTATAGCTGCACTGGATGATATAAATACAGGAATACATAGAAAATTGTAAATAAAACTGAAACCAAAATTGCATGCAACAAATTTGACCCGGATTATACATTTTGCATATTTGGAGACTGATCTAAACTTTTAGCATTTGATTGGTTAGTTATTTTAGAGTTGTATATTGATTCGTACGACATATTTTGTTAATGAGACTAGTCACCTAATTTTAAAGATGTATAATCTTAGCCATTTCCCAAAGACCTCTGAAAATTGATTAATATGCTCATTAATAATCAATAAGTTTTGATTTAATAAAAAATTCTTTCGAAAAACACTATTTTAAACAATAAATTCATGTCAATGATTTTTTTAATGTAACCATAACTGTTCAAACAGGGTCTAGCTTTATCATTAAATAGACATATAGCTAGCTTTGGAATGTATGTATATTTGTGCCCACACAGTATATAGTTGTCTTGTTTGTAGATATTTAATCTTTGTTTCTGGAAATTAGAACAGGGAGAGAATAGTCTAAAGAGTTCAAAGTCTGTTCTCATCTTTTTGACTATTGTAGACTCGTATTGCCTTTAAAACTGGTGTGGTGTAGAGGAAAGGTAGGGTTAAAAGATGAGATAATCTTATAGAAAAGTACACAGCAATCGAAAGATTTCACCACATCAGCTTAAAAGACCTTTGGCTCACACTGAGTTTCATCTACAATAGTCTAAAAGATGCTTTCACCGTATTTCCTTTCTACTTGAGCATTATGTGTGGTTTCCTTCCATCATCTGAACATTCTTTACATTGGTACTCAACTTCAACCACATGCATGGTACCATCTTTCGGATGTCCTGCGGAAATTATAAAAAAAAATCATTAGTGATATTAATAAAAATCATATGGGAGTAGCTCGCAGAGTCTTGAAGCATAATATTATAATAATTAAGATAGGGAAATCAGTCTGGCCACTGTGTTTGGAATAACAGATATTTTGTGATGTAGCAATCAGGGAAGTTTAAACCCAATTCATACTGAGAGACACAGTTATCATTCATGTATTTGAGGGAATCGTTAATGACTTTATATAAATTTATGCATAAAGAAATGTTGTTACAATTGAAATAATAATTAAAATATGTTATTAAGCCACATACCCTTATCATGAACTTTTATATCAGGTATTGCATTCTGCCACTGACTAGGTTTTGGATTGTCCTCCTGAAAACCAATTTTGTTAATTGTCAGTAAAAATTTATGCTTCAGATCAATTTCATGTCTTAAAAAATTCCAAGAGAGGGGGACCCTCTCCTTTAATTTAATCCTTACATTTGTCTTTAAATGATGTAGAGCCTAGCCCTATATTAGTATAAAATTTAGTATAAATTTTCTTTAATGAAATAATAACTTGCCAATACAGCTGGTATATACATTTATAGTGTCACACCAGCTTACACAATATTCTATTGCTTAATCTTAAGATTTTATTTTTTTCTTAAATCATCTGTGAACAGATTCAAAATTAAAGTAGGATTATGTACGTAACATTAAATTCAGCAAAGTTTAAATATTTTTTCAACATGAAAGTTAACCCATGCCCTATCAAAACACGGTCTCGTCACTGAAAATGAATACTCTTCAGAAAGGAGATATTGCATTAGCCATCCAATACCTTATTTAGAAATAAGAGTTTTTCTACTCAAAGAACAATTCGTAATAAATTAACATCAGGTACTTACCACAGGTAGGTTGTTATAGCACTATGATTCATGCACACACAAAAAAGCAGATACTTTACCACCATAGGAGCAAAAAATGGAAGAAACTAAAATCATTTTGTTAGTTGAATAGATACATATAAATCTTTACATCTTGCATTTTAAAATTGGAATTTTTAGCATTTCTGGTATGAACTGGATGTGTTAGTTTTACAGTAAAAGCTGTTATGTGCTACCCCCCCTGAACACCCCCCCCCCCCATCATTAATTTGAACTAGTGTTTGAAACAGCATTTTTATCCCCAGGCTAGTTTATAGTTATATTGGACTGATCATGTTCAATTATTTCATTCCAATTAAGAGAGAGTGTTGCTTTATGACATTACATCTCAATAGACTGTCTTTTCTGTTAACATCCAGCTTTAATTGTTTGTTTTTGTTGTTGTTGCTCTTTTGTATTATAAGCATTGAATTAACATCAAAACATATGATAACTCATCACTTGTATAATTTTGTTTATATTCACAGAAATGTCAAAAGTTCTACAGCCTTATGTGATGTTGCACTTAAAAATTGCATTATTATGAGACTTAAAACAATTTAGATTGAAATGTCACTTCTAAATGAACAAATTTTGATGTTATTATATTAAATCCTAAATATGAAATTTTCTGCAAATACCATAGTTAATCTAAAGACTATGTTACTTAAACCTTAAATTATTGAAAACTTTTTATTATCATTCATTTGATCTGCAAGAGTTTAAGTTTCCTCTGAAAACTATGTGTAACAATAAATCAGCAAATACATCAAGTAAAGAAGTAAGTGTAAGCAGGAATTTTTTTTATTATCAAATTACATAGAAAGGAACATAGCAGAAGAAATTAAACGAAAAGAGATAGAAAAAAGTGTCTACTCTACTATGCATATTTAAAGCTTAAAATATATTTTATTTTTTAAATGAGGATACATACTTCAAAAATGAGCACTTATATAATACCTTGTTGTCATCTTTATGACCAGGTACTCCATCAACCATATCAGTTGCCTCATGCTGCATTTCTCCACTTAGAGTATTGGCCACACCACCCACTGCCCCTCCCACCTCTTCAGCTGAAGCTATATTAGTTGACGTCTTTTCATTGACTTTTCTCACTGTTTGACCATTTGCTCCTAATTCACTCTCATTTGGAAATCTAACAGCATTGCTGCTAGGAATTTCATTAAACCTAGTATCATTTCCAGAGCGTGGAGTAACAGACCGTGCAGAGGTGGCAACATTGGCTGAGGTAAATATGCCAGGATTTTCAGTTTCCTGAGCTGAACTTTGACTTCCTGCCATAGTTGATGAGTTAGTTTTAGCTGCCATACTTCTGCTGCTCTGCCTGATAATAATTATCTAGGATATTTATGCCCATTGTCCATTAATTATTCATATGTAAAAATATTCAATATTTAAAATTCATCTTTTAGGTCATATATCACAAAGGAAGTCAGCACTGGTCGGGGACCATCAACCGGACACTTTTTGAATTTTTCCATGCAAACTTCTTAATTTTAAAGCTAGAGATCTAAAAATTTGACACAGTACAGCTATGTTTTTCTCCTAAGTAAAGGACTAGTACTTTATTTATTTCTGATTATGTTGAGCCCTGTCGAGGAGGGTATAAAATTATCTTATTTACCACACTTCATACTGCCATGTGTCCGGAAAGGTATAACATGGCGTTGATTTAATCCAGATAAAAAAACTAGGGTGTTCCAATTTTTATTTTTAACATGATATACAATATTTCAGCAGCAAATGCTGAAGTTTCATTTATTGTCAACTCTGCAAATGAGCCGCGCCATAACAAAACCAACATAATGGGTTTGCGACCAGCATGGATCAAGACCAGTCTCAGGATCCATGCTGTTTGGTATCAGTTTCTCTACTTGTTATAGAGTATGTAAGCGGACAGCATGGATCCTGATCAGTCTGCGCGGATGCGCAGGCTGGTCTGGATCCATGCTGGTCGCAAACCCATAATGTTGGTTTTCTCATGACACGGCTCAAATGATTGTAGCTAACTAGTCTAAAAAGTCAGGTATTGCACTTTTGACATCCAAATTTTGACATCAACATGCTTGAAATAGACATTATAAAAGTATTACCAGTTACGTAAGTTGAAATAAATTTAATTACTTATAGAAGAAACATGCATTTATTGTTGATAAAGAGGCAGCTGACTGATTGACAACCACTGAACAAAAAGAAAACTAAATCAGGCATTTTCAGGCATTTCCAGTATAGAAAATGTAAAAAATACATTCAGTATGTGAAAAGCATTATAGAATATATTTTTATATATTTATATCAAAGACTTTTTACTAGATGGTTTTAATGAGTAGGAATAATATTGTTAATGCCCTTTATAAATTGAAATAAAACAAATGGATATAATAATGGAAACCCACTTATTTTGCTACTGTTTATAATAAATGCTAAGAATAGAGCTTGTCAGTATCCCAAACAATAGTTAAGTTTATTTATAGGAATCTTATTCATAGGAAACCAGTTAAAGACAAATTATACTAATTAGATAGTTATAAATAGTTGTATTGGTATTCCAAGTATTTTACTATCTACATGTACATTAATACCTTCAATCAATACAATCATGTACATGTAATATGAAGAATATGAATGATATACATATGTATTATAAGGATTTTTCAGGACTCAACTAACTTTACATAATTATTATGTGAAATTAATCAATATTTAATTTAGTTCTTTTAATTTAAAGAGACTTTTCTTCATTAAATTTTGTTAGAAATCTTTACAAAATAATTTTCTACTGAGTCTATAAGAACCACAGTTCCATGTTATGAATTTTATTGATACATATGTTTTTAGAATACAAGTGTACAGCATACGACACATTTTAATACATTCTTTACTTTTAATAGCCTCAAAATCAATTTTAAATACACAAAACAAAAACTTTTAGATTTAAACTACTAGCCATGTACTAATTTTCCTCTAAGTTAAAAATCTTAGCCTTATAATTATGATGAAATACTGACATGAAATTTCGGGAAAAACTTAATCACTTAAAACTTAAAGGGACTCCACTGAGTTTCTTTGACATGATGGGACTGGAAATAGTTTATTTTTTGGAGATAAATGTTGCATTTGATAATTTATAAGGTCTAGACTAATATCTTGCATGCAAAATTATAGATCTTTCACTCCATTTTTTTTCCAGAATAATAATTAAAAAATGTTGCAAAATTGATAAGCCTTACATTGCAACACTGAAATCTTGCTCAAATCAGGCTAACATTATCACAAAAATGCTATTTTTAATTTATTTTAAAGTATTACTTTATTATCTTTTGCATTTCTATCTTTTTTAAATGCCCCTATTAATCAAAAATTTTATGAACTAATTATTTTTCGCAAAAAAAAAAAATCTTCAAACTTTATGAAACTTAAATTTCCATTTTCAAACTATTTCTTTAATTTTTAAACTATATAAAACATTTATATTGTTTAAAATGTTGATGTTTAGACTATATGCTATCCAAATTATTTGGTGATGTCCTAGACAAAATAAAAAAAGGCCTAAACGGGGATTTGAACTCCAGACCTCTCCCTTCCTAAGCCAGCGTGTAACCCCTCAACCATGCGGAAATTATAAGATAACAGCCTGAAGAAAATCAAATTATTCTTATTAATTTCGAGATATTTTGTTCACAGGTAAACCTGTTGTTTAGCACTGATGTAAATAATCATGGAGCTTAATTAAAGCATGTATATATGTAAAGAATTACACAATATTAGAAATCTTCAACCAGTCGGAAACTATTTTTTCTTTCCCATTGAAGGCTTGAAAATTAATGCTCCTGTGGTTTGACAATCTTTACGCATTGATCTCCCCTTAATTTTTCGGCATTATTGTTATTGTACTTATAAAGGGAAGTAACCGCTTTGAGGAGTTTGAACTACTTTCGTTTTTTGCAAATAAGCGTATCAGGGTCTGAAATTTTGCTACCATTATTTGTTTGGTCTGATGACCCAAACAAATAAAAACATTCAAATAAGCTAGTGTCAAGAGGTTTTACAGAAGTAGCAACAATTTATGTACAGTGTCAAGATACAAATTGAGGTTGGCCACAAAACTGCAGTAACTTATATAATATAAAGATGGACTTACAACAGGTTTGCATTCAACCCCCGAAATGTATCTGAAATATCTGGGTTAGAAACTGACGCTTCAGAGATCTTGCCCATACACAAAATAGCAATATTTCATCACAAAGCATAGTAAGACTACTCTCCATGATGCATTACCATGCTTCTTCTCTACAGTGAGTAAAAGCAATAATTGGCTAATAATACCTGTGAACAGTGAACCAATAGAAGTGGGTGGTTGGATGACATATCTATCGATTATAAATATTAGATTTAACACATATCCAAATAAAAATTAGATAATTTTGTTGGTGCTTTCATAGTATGACATACAGGAGCAACATTGAATTTCTTGTCAAGTGTGAAACTTAATGAAAATGATATTAAAGCAGAACTGTAGTACATTAAAATTCAAGTTAATATTAATATTTACAAACAATGACTGACATAAATTTATTTACATTCAACAGAAAACTTAAATTTATGCTCTGTAAATGGTTAAGCTTTCAATCATTTAGCTTCACAGTAATAAATGGCCCTTTTTTTGATAAAAAGAACGCTTTATTTGGTCTTTAAATCAAGCAAACAATACTGAATAAATGGTATCAGATAATTTACATTGATAAATGCTGAAATTTGACCTGTTACTCATGAAATAAACTGCTTACCTTTCAAAATGTTCCTCTACGCCAATCACAAGGTCTCTCCGAAAGAATCTATGTCTATAAATAATGTATATGTCATTTTGATATAAATAGAACAAAATTCCAGAATCTGTATATAAATAGATATAATTTTCTGAATTCCAAGATTTATTTATAACTTTTTTTGATTAAGTATTATGGCAAAATCAAAGGTGAATTAAGGTCACAAAATTAAGAATGGAAAAAACAAAAACATTTTGATTATTTTCTCAGGATGATTCATGTGATTCTTTATGTATCAATATAATGTTCTCATTGATATTTAATCAATACATCACAAAATATATGTATATTAATGATAAAGCCCTTTAAAACCTCTGATAAGGACTGTATCATTAGTATATTTTGTGATGTATTTATTAAATATCAAGTTACTGTGGTATTTATCATTGAGGTTAAGTAATATTTTAAAGTAGTAACATGAAACATTTGTATAAAAATTCAAAGCATTTTGTAACCTTACCAACTGATGAATATTACATGTCATATAAACATTAGAAAAGAATGTGACTAACTACTGTCAATAGATTTTTATGTTCCAACAATTGGGGATAAATGTAGTATTTGTCAAGCCCGCTTGCAGTGAGTTTCACTAAGTTGCCACTTCTGTTATAAAGTTTGCTGTATCATCAGTGTTATCTTCTGGATTTGCCTGGTCTATATCTTGCTCATTCTTTGATGGTTTTCAAAATAATTTGTTACAATTGTTCACCACATGATGGGACAATATGTCACACACAAAACCCAGGTCTGCTGCTCAAAGGTCAAGGTCACACTTGGGGTCAGTGCCAAACCCATTTCTGGAGCATGACTTCTATATGCATGGTGGGATTTTAATTTAACTTGAGACAAATATTCTCCATGGAGTGGGGGGGGGGGGGGTGTCTAAAATTCAGGTATCTGTGGCAAAGTCAAGGTCACACTTAGGGGTCAAAGGTCAAATAACAAAAAAAAACATTCATTTGCTAGTATAACTTCTAGATACATGGATGGATTTTAATATAACTTAGCACAAATATTTTCCATGTTGAGTTAAGATGTTCATGCAAAATGAAGGTCAAGGTCATAAGAGGTCAAAGGTCAAATAAAAATATTTAAATTTTGTCTGGTATATATCTCACTCATTCTTTGAAGAATAACAAAAAAATGTAAGAGAAATGTTCACCAAGATGAGGTAGAGTGTCACATGAAAAAACCAATGTCTGCCACTCAAAAGTCAAGGTCGCTTTTGGAGGTCAGCACAAAACCTGTGTCCGGAGTGTAACTTCTACATGAGTGGTGGGATTTTAATATAACTTTGGACAAATGTTCTCCATAGTGAGACGGGGTGTCGTGCAAAAAAATAAAGGTGTCTATGGCAAAGATCAAGGTCTTACTTCATGATCAAAAGGTCAAATTTCAAATTAAAACATTCATTTGTGAGTATAACTTCTATATACATGGATTGATTTTAATATAACTTAGAATAAATGTTCTCCTTGGTGAGTTAAGATGTGTTGCGCAAAATGAAGGTCAAGGTCACAATTCATGAGACTTCATATCATGTGCATGAACTAGGTCACTGGGTCAGAGGTCAAGGTCACCTAAGATGATGCAATGTTAATATTTTGCCTTGGGTACAAAAAGGATGTGTTGCACACATCTCACCTATGTATACATCTTTCCCTTAGATCTGAAGTTTATAGATTCAGGTTTGAATAAAGACGAGCAGGCTAGACCACCAAGTGAGGCTGAGTGATGATTCTGCCCGTGGGCATGTCTTGTATGTAGACTAGCATTAGTTTGTCTTCTCCTCAGTCTGACAACCACACTTTGTCTCCAATCCATAACTTTGTCATAAATGGATGGACTTTGAAGTTAATTTTGATAAATATGTTATACATACAAAAAAGTGTCATGCCATGACTTAGTTTTGTAAGCACAAAGGTATAGGTCACACTTTTTGTGCCCCAACTTTAGGGGTAGGGGGATTTAGATTTGCCCTTGTCCTTCTGTTCATTCTCATAATGTATCACATGATAGCTCTAATGGTCCTTGAGCTAGAGACAACACAATTTACAGGAATGTTGATCAGCATGTGAAGTTGTGCACCTGTGGTTTCTTTTATGATTAAATCAGTTTTGTCAGAGTTATTGCCCTTGACTTAGTAAAAATTGGCAATTTTCAATTTGTGTCGCACATAGTCCAAAAAGTGTTTGACATGGAGTCAAACTTTGCAGAAATGTTGCTCAGTATGTAAAGTTGAGAACCTGGGTGTTTGCTTGTGGATTTATTCATTATTTGTAGAGTTATTGCCCTTGACTTAACTAAACTTTGCCATTTTCAACTTGTCTCGCATGTAGCCCAAAAAGTATTTGACCTAGAGTCATGAATCTTTACAGAAGTGTTGGTCGGCTGATGATGTGTAGTTTTGTACTTGGGGTTTGATGCCCTTAACTTATCCTCAGCTTGTGTTGTACCTATCCCAAAAAATATTTGATAGTGTCATGAAACTTAATAGATAGAGGATATTGAATGAGTGTAGTTTAATACTAAATTTATTGAACGAGTTGAAAAAAAATCATATAATGCGAGCCTATGGCGAGCATAATATTGTTTTATTCAACGAGTTCAATAAATTTAGTATTAAATCTACACAAATGTAATAATATTCTATTTATCGCATTTATAAAATAAGAACAGTAATCTGGAAAAAATGAGTAATTTTTCAATGAAGCGCTAACATTAGCGCGCTTTAACGCTAAGTTTATATATAGCGCAAATGAAGTCACGTCAAAGTGTTATTACACTAGTGTAATATCGGTTTTATTAAATGGCTTTATTACACTCCTGCGCCGCGGTTTATGTGATAAAAATGTTTATCAGCATGTGCATTTGTGCACCTGGGTGTTATGCTTGTATATCTATTCAGGATTTGAAAAGTAGTTGCCCTTGACTTACTATAAACCTTTCCAAAAACTTGTGTTATTTGTACATGTACCTCTAAAAGTGCTTGAGATAGAATTGACAAACTTTACAGGGATGTTGATCAACATGTGAAGCTATGCATCTTGGGTTTTTGTGAAGCTATGCACCTTGTGTTTTTGTGAAGCTATGCACCTTGGGTTTTACATGTGGATTTTTAAGCCCCTTGAAAATAATTTGACCTTGAGCCAGTAGATTGACAAAACAGTGGAGTTTGTGAGAGCACCCGTGTCCTATGGACATATTTATATTTTATAACAGTGCAATGATGTTCTTGACCAATCAACAATTATTTCATTCCTGGATGGATTTTAATATGACAATGTGTAAAAGTGTAATTGAATATAATGAAGATGTGTTGTGCACATTAATGACTGAATTGATGACCAGAGACACCACCAAAATCAGTGTACTTTTATGAAATGTTACTTTAAAAACTTTCATATGACCTTGACCGTAAGCTAAATTCTTGGTTCTCGTTCTTGATGAGTTGTACTCGAGGTTATAAATACAAGTCAAGTTATCATTAAATCTGTTGTTAATATGAACTTTACAAGACTATCAATGCACAATGATATTATGACCATTGACATTCATGTATGACATTGTTTTATCATTTCTTTCAGGCTGATTTAAGTATGACATTGTTTTATTTTTTCTTTCAGGCTGATTTAAGTAGCCAACTGGAGCTGGGTATAAGTTTGGAGAATTTCCAGGTATGCCGAGAACTGGTTATACCATCTGGTACGCGAAGTTACAAGGTTAAATTGCGATTGTATGACTCTGAGAGAAGATTGCTGGAACTTTATGTGAGGATATTGTGTAAACTTGGTGGTTCTTTGAAGGTATGAATGGAAGTTTTTGTTTGTTTGTTGTTTTTTTTTTTTTTTTTTTTAACTAATCTGTAATCAGACGGTATAATACATTTATTGGGTGATAGGTTTTGGTTTTGAAGCTAACAGAATTCATTCTTAAATATGTAGAATAAATAGTGTATATGTTATCATTTATTAAGATAATAAAGAGTTTAGAATGAAAAAAGAATGTCAGCGTAGCAAAGACCAAAAGACAAAGATGATATAATTATACAAAACTTGTCTGACAAGAGCATCATTTTGGTTTAAATTGAAAAATTCCGTCTGACTGTTTGTGAACCTAACTATTACATTTTCATAGCCTGCATGGTCTTGATCAAAGCCTGATTTCAGAGTTTTTCAATAGATTACTATACAATATTGTATATTTCTATAGATAAAAACCAAGTATTTAAAACTCCTTATACTGTCTATTCCTCATAAGTTTATTCTGCCTTTTAAACATATCATATTTAATCATTTGCATTGTAAACTTATGAAATGAATTTTAATTGTTATAGTTCTAATGGTTAATGTTTTTCTTTCTTCTTTCAGTTGGTAATCAGTGCTCCATACTGGATAGTAAACAAATCAGGTTTACCACTGGTATTTCGCCAGGATGGGTCAACAGAGGAAGCTGCCGGACAGTTTGAGGAGAATGAAATGGCCAGGATTGTCTCCCCTTTCTTGTTCAGTTTTACCGACAAGGAAAACCCCTATTTGTGAGTAATTTGTGACAGTGCTCAATGTTGTTTATAACTCAGTTTTGAATTTTGATATTGATATACCTTTAACATTTAAAGCAGGGCAATTGTATTACACAAATTCAGCAGGTAAAGTGTTAAATCTAGGTTTTATTTTTTGTATTTTTTTCATTTCCTTCTATTGTAGTAATTATGATAATAATTGAGTTCTAATATTAACGTGGTACTACCTTATCCATTCTATGTCATTTTGAGTCTAATACATGTACAATACATGAAGGGCTATCTCAAAAAACAATACTTAAAGATAAGATTTTCTAACTTATCGTTAAAGTAATAGATAGCGGACTTATACAGGAAGTACAGATCTCCATGGTTTTGCTGATGGGATTTTATAAATGGTGACTGTAAATGAAATAGTAAAAAATGTATTATTGAAGAAATGAAACAGTTAGTAAATTAAATATATAACAGAAGCTTTGTAATTGATAAGAAGAAAATAATGACCATGAGTTTAAATACATCAAAATTTGGATCAAATCACTCTGATTCATAATCATTTCTCTATCAACATTACATTCAGCATATCAAGGTTTAGGTATGTATTCATAATGTTAAAAAAATGCTTATTGTAAAAATTTGTTTGTCTTTTTTTTTAATGCCGATTTTAACACATACCTTCATATCTTGGTTGTTCTTCCACCTAACTAGCTTTTCTGGATAACTAAGCAGTGATTCAGTCAATTTCTCTGCAAGTGACCATCTGCTTATCACACATCGTTTTACAATCAATGGTGAGACACAAATGATCATAATACTCTGAGATCAGTTGTCATAGAGAAGTTTTGCCTTGCCCGTGATAAAAACCTGAGTCTTGTGGATAACATACCTAATGCTCTCCCTATGAAACCAACTCTTTTTGGGGTTAAATTTAATGTAGCCTCATGAATTAAACAGTTGTTACATATGTGAATAGTATTTGATCTGGATTGATTTATTTTCACAAGTCTTACACTTCTATCCATTACATTGTAGGTGTGAAATGAGAGTGGGAAAACACAAGCATGGACCCAACACAATACCTATATGGTAAGGCATTGGGAAGTCAAATTTCATATTTAGATTAGATTGGCAAATATTTGTTACATTTCTAAACTCATTGAATCAAGTACAGGTAATTTTGTTGAAAAATGAGGGCAAAAAAAAAAAATCAAGGAGAACATTATAAAGTGATTTAATCATAACTCTGCTGGTGGCAACTAGATGTTTCTTTACAATCAGTGTAGACCAAGTTCAGGGTTGATGCCATTATAAAGAATTTTTTTAAGTTCTAACTCATATCAGAGACATTATCTATGTCTCTGCTCATATCTCATGTATTTGTTTGGTCAGAAACAGGCATAGAATGTCAGAGTCATGGCAGATCATAGAAAAAAAGTTTTATAACCTTGAGGCCTGCTGGCCTATCAGTGCCTTCTGGTCTGCACTGTTCACTTTTGAGTCAGTACTTGCACTTATTTTGAAATTTTCCCTGAAAATGATGAATGGTTTTGTCCAGATTAAAAGACAGACAAAGTATCCTGAAGAAATTTATAGAGTAGTGAGTGTTATTTATAAGGTTGAATATATTTTTATCAAGATTATGGTTGACTTAACAAAATTATGGGTGACTTGTGTAAAAATCACCAATTTATGTTTAATATTATGTGTGTTTACTTTAGAACTATTTACTCAAAGAGACTTAATAGAAAATAATTTTAGCATTCTGAAGAATTGAAAATTGACTAGACAGAGTTATGGAACAGAGTGCTATTTAAGCACAATATAATTTGATTATAGAAGTTTTTAGCTCACCAGAACCAAAGGTTCAGGGTGAGCTAGTAGTATCAAAGGGGGGTGCTCTGTCGTCTGTCAGTCCGTCGTCCGTCCTCATGCGTCAACAATCGTCTTCTTTTATGAAACTGCTGGGCAGATTTACTTCAAATTTGGTCTGTAGCATCCTTGTGACAGTCACACTTAAATTTGCTCAAGTCATTTCAATTGGCCGCGGGTTAACAGAACTAAAAATAGAAAAACCTTTAAACATCTTCTACTACAGAACTAATTAATGGATGATCACCAAAAAAAATTTTGTCTGTAGCATTCTTAGGAAGTCTTTTATCAAGCTTGCTCATATTAATTTGATTGGCCCCTTTTAGGGGCCGCTAAAGCTAAAAATAGAAATACCTTTAAACTTCTGCTTCTACAGAACTTATTGATGGATGATCACCAAACTTTGTCTGTAGCATTCTTAGGTAGTCTTTTATCAAGTGTGCTCATATTAATTTGATTGGCCCCTTTTAAGGGCTGCTAAAGCTAAAAATAGTAATGCCTTTAAATGTCTACTTCTACAGAACTGATTGATGGATGATCACCAAATTTTGTTTGTAATATTCTTAGAAAGTCTTTTATCAAGTTTGCTCATATTAATTTGATTGGCCCCTTTTAGGGGTCATTTAAACTAAAAATAGAAAAACCTTTGAACATCATCTCCTGAAATAATTGATGGATGATCACCAAACTTTGTCTGTAGCATTCTTACTAATCTTAGGTAGTCTTTTATCAAATGTGCTCATATTAATTTGATTGGCCCCATTTAAGCTAAAGCTTAAATGCCCCAATTCATGGCATTGCTTCAAATTATTGTTTAAAGATATTCTATGCTCAAATTTACTATTAAAAATATTGACATTGGATAAATTCCATTACTGAAAAGCAGTTGTTTCTGGTAAGCGACTCAGGGCCATCATGGCCCTCTTGTCTAACATCAGCAAGTACTTTTTATGTTGCTAAATGTAGTTCATAAAGGGACACAATTGTTTCAAACATATTCACATTTTTTTAAGGAGTAACAGTTTTTCACTAGACAAGGAAGCTAATGTTTGCCAACTACACGTGACGCCTAAAGATGGGAACCGCCCTGACTGGTTAGTATCTGCTCGGTTCAAGGCCCGGAAACGGTTTTCTTTACCATCTAAATGTGTTCAGTAAGTCATCACCATGGTAACCTAGGCATGACACCCCTAAATGTTACATTTTGGATGGTGTTGAATACAGTATGTGCTTGGGTGAAGGGAACAATGCTGTTCAAGTCATGGAGACTCGGTTTTCAAACAACTTTAATTAAAATCTAATACTAACATTTCAAATATTTTATTTTATATTTAAAATTTACTTTAATTTTATTTCATTTTTACTTTAAGTAATATATTTTGTTTGACTTTTATATTGCCTTTCTCCTATTTCATATTTTACCCTTATATAATGCTTGCTTATGGGAATTATTGGAAGAATAATATTCTTTATATTTTATTTTTTGATCAATTTTCTACCATCAGTATTTGATTTGTTGTACATGTGGTGCAGGAAAATTGTCAGTCAACTGTATTGTGAAGTTGGTACATGACTGTAGTACAGTATTAAAAAATCCCTTTAAATATTTCAAGTGTACAAAGTGAGTTTTGTTTGTTAAATGTCTGTGGTTGTCTTTATAAATAAAGATGTCTGTTGTCAATTTCCCTTGTAAGTATTGCAGTATTTATGACTCTAATTGTGCAGTCATTGCTGTATATAAAGGGAAGATAAGGAGTAAGATATGCATAACTATTTATGTCTTAATGAAATTCAGCTACCAGTAGTATAGAGTCTGGTAAAACTGCACAGATGTACAGGCTGGTATGGTGTTGTACTGGTGGCAAAGGCTATTCACTTTACATTACAGCAGGCTAAAAGTTTATTAAATCCATTGTACAGAAATGTTCATGTTTCATTTCAACTCTTACAGTGCTACTGTATCTTTGATGATAACTTGTCTGTACTACCAGCACATAAAACAGCCAGCCAGTATTTTTGTGCAGTTAGTCCAAACTCCACACTATTACCTACTTACTTTTATTATTTTTTGTTTGTACTTAATTCCCTGTAACACAATCATAATATTCATAAACTGTCTTTGCCACCAGTATAATGCAGTTTGACAAAGCTAGATACTATTTGTGCATGTATCTTAATTTTCATGGATATTTCCAATTTCAAATTGGTGCAAATGGTTCATGTGAAAAATTCAACAAAATGATACATGTACATTTTAGTTTTGAATCCAAAGCTAGATAAGACTTTAACATAAAGTCTATAGCTGGTGAAGTAAAGTATGTTTGAGTTATTTTCAATTTAAAGAGAAAAGAGTACATTGAATTCAATTTTATAGGCATAACTCTCTTACTCCATCTATTTTTAGCTCACCTGTCACAAAGTGACAGGGTGAGCTTTTGTGATCGCTTTTCGTCCGGCGTCCGTCCGTCCGTCGTCCGTCCGTCGTCCGTCCGTCCGTCCGTCCGTAAACTTTTACTTTAAATGACATCTCCTCATAAACCACTAAGCCAATTTCATCCAAACTTCACAGGAATGTTCCTTTGGTGGTCACCTTTAAAAATTGTTCAAAGAATTTAATTCCATGCAAAACTCTGGTTGCCATGGCAACCGAAAGAAAAAACTTTAAATATCTTCTTTTAAAAAAAACCATAAGAGCTAGAGCTTAGATATTTAGCATGAAACATCTTCTAGTGAGTGTCTACCAAGTTTGTTCAAATAAAAGCCCTGGGGTCAAAATTGGCCCCGCCCCGGGGGGTCATTGATTTTCCCTATATGCATATAGTAAAAACTTAAAAAAATCTTCTTTTAAAGAACCCAAAGAGCTAGAGCTAAGATATTTAGCATGAAACATGTTCTAATGGGTGTCTACCAAGTTTGTTCAAATAAAAGCCCTGGGGTGAAAATTGGCCCCGCCCCGGGGGTCATTGATTTTCCCTATATGCATATAGTAAAAACTTAAAAAATCTTCTTTTAAAGAACTCAAAGAGCTATGGCTTAGATATTTGGCATGAAACATCTTCTAGTGAGTGTCTACCAAGTTTGTTCAAATAAAAGCCCTGGGGTCAAAATTGGCCCCGCCCGGGGGGTCATTGATTTTCCCTATATGCATATAGTAAAAACTTAAAAAATCTTCTTTTAAAGAACCCAAAGAGCTAGAGCTAAGATATTTAGCATGAAACATGTTCTAATGGGTGTCTTCCAAGTTTGTTCAAATAAAAGCCCTAGGGTGAAAATTGGCCCCGCCCCGGGGGTCATTGATTTTCCCTATATGCATATAGTAAAAACTTAAAAATCTTCTTTTAAAGAACTCAAAGAGCTAGAGCTTAGATATTTGGCATGAAACATCTTCTAGTGTGTGTCTACCAAGTTTGTTCAAATAAAAGCCCTGGGGTCAAAATTGGCCTCGCCCCGGGGGGGTCATTGATTTTCCCTATATGCATATAGTAAAAACTTAAAAAATCTTCTTTTAAAGAACCCAAAGAGCTAGAGCTAAGATATTTAGCATGAAACATGTTCTAATGGGTGTCTACCAAGTTTGTTCAAATAAAAGCCCTGGGGTGAAAATTGGCCCCGCCCCGGGGGTCATTGATTTTCCCTATATGCATATAGTAAAAACTTAAAAAAATCTTCTTTTAAAGAACTCAAAGAGCTATGGCTAAGATATTGAGCATCAAACATGTTCTAATAGGTGTCTACCAAGTTTGTTCAAATACAAGCCCAGGGGTCAAAATTGGCCCCGCCCCGGGGGTCATTGATTTTCTTTATATGTGTTTAGCAAAAACTTTAAATCTTCTTTGAAAAAACCCAAATAGCTAGAGTTTAGATATTAAGCATGAAACATCTTCTAGTAAGTGTCTACAAAGTTTGTTCAAATAAAAGCCCTGGGGTCAAAACTGGCCCTGCCCCAGGGGTGTCATTGTTTTTAACTATATGTGTATAGTAAAAACTTTAAAAAAATCTTCTTTTAAAAAGCCCAATGAGCTAGAGCTTAAATGTTTAGCATGAAACATCTTCTTATGGGTGTCTACCAAGTTTGTGCAAATAAAAGCTCTTGGGTTAAATTGGCTCTGCAACGTTGGGGGGGGTTGGGGGGCCTATATACAGGTGAGCGACCTCAGGGCCATCATGGCCCTCTTGTTTCACCTTATTTTGGGTCTTTAAATTTACAAGTGCTGGGCAGCTTATTATTATTTTACTGAGTTAGAGAAAATACATTTTCCTTTAGAACATGGTGTTGGCTTGCATGAATCAAAATATTTATTCTTTGTTTTTGCAACTTTGCATATTGATTAGAATACTTCAGTCTTTCATGCAAATCATTTATATATTCAATCTGATAAAATGCTTTGTAAATTTAATGATGTTTTTGTAAAATCTATCGATATTTCATGTAACAAGCTATAGAATATCATTTTTATTTGCACAGATTGTTAATGATTAAGATTTATTGTAATATTTGTAAAAGATTATCAATGATTTAAAATTGATATTCTGCTCACGTTAAATTATTCATTTGACCAAACAAATAAATTACATATTGACACTGAAGAATTTGTTTTTAATGCTATATTATCAACGTACATATGTATGTGTAATAATGAAATTTTCTCATCAGATTGATTTTTTTGTAACAGGGTGTATAACATTGGTATTGAGACAAAGCCAGGTAAAGGTCAGTTCCGGCACACAAGTATTGTAACGTTATCTCCCAGGTATCATGTAGATAACATGTCTGAACATAAACTAGCTGTCGCACAGAGACATTTCACTAATAAAGAGGTATGTTACTTGTAATTTTGGCTTTATACTTAAAAGGACTGTGGGGACATTTCAAATACATGAATTCACGATTTCATTTTTGTGAATTTACCTTCATGAATTTCCAATCTCAAATCCAGGTATTCATTATTTCAACTTTATGTATTCACGATTTTAACTTCACGAATTCACATTTTGAACTTTACTTGTCTATTTCAGCTTTGTAAATCTGTGATTTCAACTTCATAAAGCCATGATTTCTATGAATTCTGTATGCTGAAATCATGAATTCATGAAGTTGTGAATTCATGAAGTTGAAGTTGTGAATTCATGAAGATAAACCCAAGAATTCAAGAAGTTGAAATGTTACCTCTGGTCTTTTGAACAAGGCACTGTAATTGCATGCAAATAAAAAAAAAACAGATGCAAATAAATTTGCATGAAACTTAATTTATTATCATTAATGTTTTATTCAATTAAAGTATTTCAGTTGCAATTTAGGAAACATATTCCATCCATTTTATGTATTTATAAAGTATTTACTATAAATGATTACAGCAATGATTGTTTGCCTTTGCCACCATTATAGAGTTAGACCTAAAAGGACAAATCTGCGGTCTAACTACATTTAATACTTTCACATGTCTAATGAAAGTTGTAACACCTGAAATTAATTATGGACAATTCCATAATCAGAGCAAGCACATTTTGTAAAGGTTAAAAGAAACTTTAGTAGCCTGGATTAAGTTTAAAGCATAAGGGTGTTGTAGGTTTTTAGTTATAAAAGTGCTTTCTTTAGTATTTTCTGCATTTATGGAAATGGTGGAAAGTATAAATTACAGTTGTTCATATTGTGCATACATATTTTGTGAAAAAATAATTGAGGTTGCACTGCTGACTGACAGAATTTTAATGATTTTTTAAGAATTTAATGATAAAATGTAGTACTTCTCTGTTTTTCAAGTTGCATGGTTATAGATCTGAAAATCTCATACATTTGTAATATATGAGAAATTTATATAAGAAATATTTATTTTTTTAAAATATCTTATAGGCTATACACAATCCAGATGGTCACTTAACAGCATTGCCCAATTGTAAGATGCCATTTCATTGGCCGCGGCAGGATTTAGATCAGTTGTTATGTGTGAAGTTATTGGACATTGAGGAGAGTAATTGGTCAGGTGGTTTCAGAATTGATTCAGTAAACTCCTTTCATATAAACATGAGGTAAAGTATCTTTCATAGCTGTGAAATTTTTTTATTGTAAAGAAAAACAACAATAAAAAACAACTAATGTTTGTAGGTTTACATAATATTGATACAATCTTTTTTCAGTGGTGTTCTTAAGAATGATTATAAGGCGACTAATGTTAAACCAATGACTAGGTGAATTAAGTGTCTACCTAACTGCCAAGAAGTCACTGATTTAATTCAAGTTGGTTGTGTTTTATGTTATGATCATACTGCTTCTTTCCTGCTTTTCTAGTACAGAAAGACCTAAGGTGCCCCTCGATCACATGCTGACACCTGTAAATTCAAGTTGTTTGGTAAATTGATTAGTCTATGGGAACAGCAAAGACACTTTGCTAGCCTGTGTGTCTGTGGAATCTGACCAGACTGCTGTAGACAATTTAGTATTTTTACAACAAAATCTTCTATACACACACAAGTTTGACTATATTAAATTGAAAACATGCTAATTCATTATACAAATTCAGATGGAAGGAAAAATTAGGTAAAAACAGTTGGCTGTTGTTTGTATTGTAAGTTTTGTTGTGGCTGTTACCGGTTGATGTTATTTTGTTTTGAATAAAACCTTGAAAATAATTGTAAATATGGTCTATATAATTTTACAGAGATGGTCGCAAGAATTCTATTTTACTGAAGGTAGAAGTTCTGCTACAAGGTCAGACATTCAGTATAATATTTTCTGATGCGGAAGAAACACCCCCACCTTTCAGGATTGATAACATGTCAGAGGTTGGTCAGACATTTCATTCTATTTACTTCTTGTTGTCAATTTTATCATTCTTTCATTGCATATACATGTACAGTCAATGAATTTAAGATTTTGAATTTACTAGCCCGAATTCCAGTTTTGAATTTATTTTACTATACATGTATACTTAACTAAATTTTCTTAAAATTTTCACTGGCCTGAACTAATTTTCGCTGGCCATGGGCCACCGGGCCAGTGCTAAATTCGATGACTGCATATAGTCACTATGTTTTGACAGACAGCTCATCTTTCTCTCCACCTGTTTCACCTTTTATGTCCTCATTTAGAGGATGGGGTATTTTCATTTGCCCTTGTTGGTCCGTCCACAGTCCTTCCTTCTGTAGACTGTCAAAACAGAAGACAAAATGACAGAAACAAATGACTGGAATTAATCAAAATGATACTGGAATGTGTGTGACTGTTCTTTTGAAAGTTGTAAGCTGGGATCTTA
Source organism: Ruditapes philippinarum (assembly GCF_026571515.1). Classification (NCBI taxonomy): domain Eukaryota; kingdom Metazoa; phylum Mollusca; class Bivalvia; order Venerida; family Veneridae; genus Ruditapes; species Ruditapes philippinarum. The sequence goes on along the minus strand of NW_026859413.1, from coordinate 2,378 downwards.
CTGTTAATTTTATATCTTCTTTAAATGTTTTCTCTATACCAAGTACATTTGTTAAACTTTTCACAATTTTATATTAAAGGTACCATTGCTATATTTCCAAACGAAGACAACAGAAGAGAGACTAAGAACATTTATTAGACCACAGACAAGTTGTAAGTAGATACTGCTTTGTTTACTGTTTACTATTTTAGTAAGTGACCTAAGTTATAAACCTGCAGTATAGAGCCATGCCAGCGTTTTTATTTATATATTATGACCGTCATCATTGCATTTCTAGAATTCTGAAATCTGTAGTTGATCAGTATTACAGTTGTAAATGTAAACACACACAAATGAGCAAAGTGAAGAGTCACCTTTAAGGTATTTTAATGTTAGTCATTGATATGCCTACACAAGAACAACATATGTCTATGTGTCTACCTTAATGTTTCCTGAACTCTGCAAATGTTGGTTTTCACCATCTAATGGTGGGTTACTTGCTATAGCTTTATGTTACAACTATTAACAAATACATGTAGTGTGATCAACATGATGCGTTTATTTTCCTCATATGTACCATGATGTTACTATAAAACCAGATTAGTTGAGAAAAACCCAAAAAGTTTGTACTCCAGATTATGCAGGAACACCCAAAATATTCTTTTTTTCTGAGGTATTTTATTATGTATTCTGGTGTTTATGTCAACTATATTTCAGAAGACATAAATGTTAAAAATTGTAGTTTAATAGCATAGGTCAAAACAGACAGTCTTAGATCAAAGAAGTTATGGTCTTAAAATATTTTGATTAGCATAGTTGGGGGCATCTGTGATCGAGAGGTTAAGGTCATTTACTTCAAACCACTTGCCCCTCACCGTTGTGGGTTCGAATCCTGACGGGGACTTTGGATTCTTTCATGTGAGGAAGCTATCCAGCTAGCTTACGGAATGTGGGTGGTTCTACTCAGGTGCCCGTTCTTGTCTGAAATAATGTACGGATGGGCACCTGGAAGCATCGAAAGCTGGAACATCGCCATATGACCTATTATGTGTCGATGTGACATAAATTCCAAATAAACAAACAATAAACAATAAGCATAGTTTAAAATGGAAAGAATAAATATTTATTTTAGTGCCATATGCCTGGGATGAGCCTACCCTTGACCCGTATATGACGTTGGCAGTAGCTAATGGTACAACAGCCACCTATAACCTGGATATTCTCGGTGAAGGGGAGCAGCTCACCTACCAGAACTATCTATATATCTGTGCTACAGCTACAATACCAAGGTAATATTTTATATACATAATTATTCTATACACTGAAACTGAATGTACTGTAAGTAACATTGAAACACTAAAATCTTTTATTCAAACAGAAGGCTTCATATACCGTTAGTTAGTATGCCTTATCTGGTTTAAAAAAGGTGTTCTTTATTATAGGCCAATCCGTCAATAAATTGTTCATTTGCATGTTTGAATCTAAAAGCACTTTCTGTAACATGTTACATTATAGTATGTTCATGAGTGTGGAACATTATACATTTAGATCCCGGAACCCCCCTCCCCCACCTACTGCCCAAAATTTAGATACAATGTACATTAAAAAACCTTTAGAAAAAGGGTCCTTACAACAGAACCAAAATGGTTTTAGAAAGTTTAAATTATAGTGGTTTTGTTTTCAATAAATCATGTAACATCTGATTGTGAATGTGGCATACATTGTATAATGAATCTTTCAAAGAGCCATTAAATATTTTTGAAATCATTATTAATTTCAGTGGTGATGGATACAGTAATAAGCGTACAGATCTTGTTCTAGACTGTGAACATAATTATGTGAAATTCAGGAAAAAGGTAACTTATACATCTCTGCTATCTCTATCATTCATTAAATACAATGAATAATGTCATATTGCAATGTGTTAGTTTTACAATTTTTTCACATTATTCATTAGCAGTTTGCATAATTCAGTAGAACAGTAAGTCATAGATATGTAAAGATATTTTTTCTATGTAAGTGATGTAAATATACTATACTGGTACATTTGATACAGTCAGAAGACTCTAACAATTACTGAGAGCAATGGTTTTGAGTTGTTGGACATGTAGTTAGGTATTGAAAGGTCTTTAGTTTCAGTCCTATCATAGATATTGCTAAAAATATTAGCCTTGATACACTATAATTGATAGATGTGTACTGGTTGCTCTGTAACTAGAAGTAGAACTTGTAATGTTGTTCATAATGCTAGAGGGGCTTTTATTTAAATTAAAAAGCATATACTTTGGTCTAGCACTAGGGCAATAATAGGTTATTCTACTTGTTAATACAGGAGGCAGGTAAAAGATCACAGTTATGGCGTATGACTAGCAGTGGTATGTTAGAGCATGAGGGGCAGG
>NW_026859412.1:0-75283 GCF_026571515.1 Ruditapes philippinarum | reverse complement strand
CTTTCAAACAGCTGCAACACGGCACTTGAATCTTGTGTAAAGTTTAAAACAAAAGGGTTTGGCCCCCTCGCCACCAGAAAACGGATACAGTTTTGGGGTTTCATCGGCATTATCAAGGAGAAAGAAATATTTTGCGTTCATTATGTCAATAGCCCATTGTGCATCATAAATAAGGACTATAATGCCTTAAAACAAATTCAGCTTGCAAGTTCAAATGCCTTTAAATCAGTTTTATTAACAACGGCAACAACAACAATCAAAAAAAATAAATAAATGAATGTGATAATGATAATAACGATAATAAGTTTGAGCCGCAAAATATTAATACCTCTTGTCTCACTAAGGTGTGGACATGGCTTTCCGCCGTTTTGTGGATAACGCATTATTCGTCTCATTCTCATCTGCTGTCTTAAACTGCCATTAGATCTCCAAGTAGACCATGGTGTCACACTACAATCTATCTTTGGCGAACTGTTCACTATTAACGACCAAACGTCTGTAATTACAATGCATGATAATATGACGAATAAATATATTCTAAAACAAATAGAAACCATGGCTTGCAGATTTTCTAAATCAGTCGTCAGAGAAAATCTGTAAAACTGACAAATTGTTATCATTTCTTTAAATATTTATATGAAATACACGCAGTGCATAATCTTTATCAGGGACAGCATATTGTGCTTGTAGGATTAACAAAAGGTTTTGTAAATGATATGTAAATGTGTCGATACAAAGAATATAAAAAAGAGAGTTTGAAATACATAATTATGTATATAGATACAGTTGTTAAACAATATGCCGGCTGACGCAACTGTGGCTAATCCTGAAGCCTTTTCATTAATGCAATCCGATTTCAAACACTTATCCACTGGCGCTAAAATTACATTAAATCAAATTCGGCGTTAAAGATTATCCTCTTATTGATAAAAGCATATTCTTGATTTAAGTAAAAATGTCTTCAAGGGGTCTCCATAATTTTGGAAGAATATATTAATGAATCATAATTAATACAAAAATATTACCGCACAGTTTCATTAAACATTATTCAAATTGGGTCAATATTTGATCCAAAAGCTACATAATTATGTAGATGTATATTGAAAAACACATGAAAAAATGTTGGTCAAAGTTTTGGTAAACCTTGATTAGTTTGAATATAATAATATGTAAATAAATGTACTTGAAGCTGTACTATTAAAATTTAAATAATTTGTTTGGGTTTAGAAAAAATAACGGTTTTGGTTGGTGAGGAGGAGTTCCGAATACTTGTTACGTCAGCCTAAACCTCTACACAACGATTTTTCTCGCTGTTTCTGATCAGTTTGAGTAGCAAATTTGACATAGCTGGTCGAGAATTTATCGACAACCTAGTGAGCAGCAGCTGTCCGTTTGTACCAAAAAGCTTTTGAATGTCTAAAATTTTGTAACGATCAGTCCCCATCAATAAACCATGAATCCGGAAGCTATACAAAAACCAAAAATCACATTGTCAATAACTTCGATTTTTATGACCAATAAGTACACTGTTTGTAAAGATTGATTCTTTCTTAGGATATCTGCAATAGTAATATAACTTTAAGTTCTAGCGTTCTATAGATTTACAATTAGCCACACACTGCCATTTCAACATAGCGATCGTTACATGTTAAATTCCTACGCTTGAGCATGGCGATGGCGACCAAGTTTCAATAGCCTTTAACATATAAAAGTGACACTATTATTATTTACAGTTAATATTTTAGATACCTATTAAGGTTCTAGCTTTTGTTACTAATTTGTTCCATAGTTGTTGTGCTATATATAACAGACAAGACGTGACAATGTTTTTTCAAAACCTCTTATTTTTTAATTCATACACTATCTAGATGAAACAGACCTCAGACAACGAGTCTTTGTTACTTCACAACAGCAGGTGTCAAGTACTGTGTGGCAGCTGTAAAAAGTTGCCCCGTACTTCACTTCAGTGTTGTTATATTTTTCTGGTCCTTCGGGATCATTGATGCCAGCACTATTGAGTGTTGAGAATTGAGTACCGCTCAAGCCGGTGCTAGGGGGCGTGAGGGATGTTGCACTTATTCATTATCCTTCATGTACAGACTCAATCAAACCGAGTCTGCAATTCTTATGTAGTTTTGTTGTGATTAATGCTTCCGAGGGATCACTTTGTTTCCAGATTTTTAGCAATCTAAGTGAATCGGATACTTAATAACTCATTTTGTTAGTCTTATTTCAGATGTCCTTATATTTTACTCCTGTGTCCCTATAATCATCGAAACCATTTACGTGTGTTTGAAAAGATGACATAGTGAAAACAACACATCTGTTTTTTTAATTTGATCCGTTTTATACATCAAACACGCATCTGTTTAATTGCATTTCATCACGTGAAATCGATCATTTAAGATTATCCTCTGATCATAAATATATTTTTGGTTTAAAGTTAAAATGACTCAAAATGATTTCCATATTTTCGGAAGAAAATGTCTATTGCCATTAGATCAGCTTTACAGCAAAACACTTGATGTATAGCACATGTCAAAGCATTACTATTTCGTTAAAGGTTTTTTTTGTGTTCTTTTTGTCTTTCATTTTGTTAAACAATATACAAATTGAGTTATTGAGTTCGTGTAACTAGATAAGGATGGAAAAATCTGAAGAATTAATTGCATTTAATCGAATATCTTAACAGGCATTTAAGTTATTCCGAAAAATCTCCCTTTTGAAAAGTCAAGCTGAACGACACTTAATTTAAGTAACATTTATATTAACAAATGGTCAACACCATCACATATTTGATCTACATGTGAACATAGCAATCGCCATAAGGAAACAATGAACTTTGCACTATGGATTGGTTGAAATGTTAGCCAAAATATGTCGTTAATTTCATGAATCATTTCTTATACCAATTTGAATTTCTTGAGAGATGTATGTATTTTTTGAAGATTTCAACAGACGTGGGGTATCAAGAGTGACTTTATTTATTTGGTAAAAAAACCCAAACAAAAAAAAAACCCAAACGATTTTACCGATTCCAGGTACAACTATTGCCCGGGCCTCACTAGATAAGTCCCGCAACAGAAATGATATTACGGACTTAAGCTGTTCCATTGTACAAGCACAATTTTTCGCATAGTTAACACAGATTATGAAAACCGTTTTGCACTTATGTAACTCAAAATGATACGGCTGTTGTAGATCGTATGCTAAGCTGTTTTATTGTACAAGCACGATTTTACGCATAGTTAAGTTAACAAAGATTATGAAAACTTGTTGCACTTATGTAACTTAACATTTTTGGGACTTGGAATTGGAGTTAACATTGTACGAACACATTATAGGTCGTACGGCGACTTTCTAGCTTTACTGTTTGAGAAAGACATTTGACCTTCCATACGAACCTGGCGCCTGAGTTGAATCATCGACGTTCCATTAGCAAGCTGGATAGCTTCCTTCCTCAAATGAAAAATCGAAAGACCGTGTCGGCATTCGACCCTATAGGGGAGAGAGGCAAGTGGTCTGAAGTCAACGACACAACTCAGTCACGGTCGCCCAAGATAATAGCTTATTATCAATGTACTGAGGTTATTATATTTTCAATATACATGACCGATATTTAAGATTTAACAATACATAGACAGAATACGTGACCCATATGATTTATAAGGTCTCCCCCTCTCAACCCTGGAATCATGGGTTCAAGCCCTACTTGGGTCACGACTTTGCTTTTTCATTATGACATCAGTACTGGTTGGTTCCAGGAAGCGGACTCGCAAGTGATAAATATAAATTTGCAAAAACTTGTTTTGTATTCGAGCTTAAATGAATATGTTTAAACTGATATAATTTATGAACACGTTTACTATGTACAGGATTTTGTCAGTCAGTAGATCCACCGACGTTGCGTAAGCTAGCTGAATAGTTTCCAAAAATGATTGAATTCAAAGTCCTTGCTGGTATTCGAACCCAATGAGTTGAGTCCCAAGTGGTTTGATTAAAAAGACTTTAAACACTCGGCAACGGACGCCAGGCAATAACAAGTATACATCTTCATGATTATAACCTGTTTTCAGGTAAAAAAAAAGTACGCAGCGATATTGACTAGCTAATACGCAGAATATGTAATCAACCATCAATGCTGTTATTTAATTATCGATAAATAAATGGTAACATAACTATACACTATAATAGATGTAATGATCTTATAATATGTATTAAGTAACATGAACGTGAGAGTTTTAATACTTTCAGAAAGATATTTATAATCAATATAATTAATCAGCTGTCGACAAAATGGTGCTAGGGGACATTTTAGTGTTACAATGCATTTCTCATTTCTTATGTTGAGAGTGGTGACCTTTTCCGTTAAAAAGAGACATAACAGGCCATCAATGATTGATAAGTATAGTAGGGAAGTATTAATAAACAAGATTTCATGTTTTTTTAAGATTCATACATAAATCGCTAGTAGGTAATTGAAAAGTACAGAATTCTTAAAAAACGACAATACAAATACAATATCGTAAGCACACAGTACAACTAAATGTAAAGCTATTTTAAACGCTTGGAAATAAGACAAAGTTTCAAGAGTACCGTTTTGTTAACAACATGCATATTCAATATCAGTTTCTAGATTTTACGAACATTATTTTCTGTTTAATGTCATAAGATCATAAACACAATAGATATTGAATCGATTTCATTATAACTAGAATAGCATTACAATGCAATATAACAAAATGATATTCTGATTTTAAACATTTTTGATTACATTACTTTTATTCTTATTCAAAGTATTGTACCCAACGAAAAATATTAAGATAAAACGTATCATCTGAAAAATTTAATCATTAATTCTCATTGTTAGAATATCAAACTGTAAACAAAACTGCAGAATGTGTGACCCATATACAGCCTGCGTGATATCATTAAATCTTTAATGCTTATTGTTACATTAACAATATGTTATTGGCGTCCGCGCCGAAGCGCGACTCCTTGTATGGAATGCATTCAGATGTTGAGAGAGGGCAATCGCAACTTTTCTGCCCATTCCAGGACGTTCCGATTGGTGAAAGGGAAGTTGTTTTTTATTGATTTTTTTTAAAACGAAATGGTCATTCGCGTAGCGCTATGGTAATAAATAACGAGCTGTAGAATTTTGCAGGAAATGAAATTCAAACATATTCAACCGTAAATTGCACTCTTATCAATTCTTCTAAAAAATTATTTTAAGTATAACACTAGGCCATTTTTTTACGAATTGTTATGTCATTGTATAATCAGTCTTGGAATTGTCTTTTCCGTAGGATCTTTCCGTAAATACATTGCTCCTTTCTTTTCTTTACGACCCTGATTGCATTTCTTACATTTTTTATGTGAGTATTTAAATCGACCCAAATTCCCCACTTTTTTGCTATAAGAAGTTAACTCTATTTTGTATCAAAGCAATCTATTTTATGGTGGTTAATTTGAGTAGAAAAAAAATTGGGTATGATTAGGTATCTTAGTCATGTTGATTTGCCGAATACTCTGACATGTTTGCAACAGAAACTTCCGTCTGCAGTTTTAACATGAGGTGTTATTCCCAAAGGGTATTGTTGGTACGCGATTAATTTTTGAGGCATAAAAGAGCACGTGACCTGTTTTTGGTACAATATGACCTTTTCGAAAACCTGGCTAAACACCGTTTAACAGTACAATACGGTTTTAGCTCTAGGGAATTACACCTAATTAAAGTACATAACACTATTATTATTTTTTTATCATTTTTTTACCTTTTGAGGAGGAAAAACTTGAAGGGTTTTGTTCCTTTAATATCTATCTCAAATTTACCCCCCCCCCCAAAGAAAATATTATAATGAAAATCTATATAATGTGGACCTTCGTCTGTCCAAGCTAAGTTTAAACATATTTAGTGGCATCTGCCATAATACGTAGAGATATTTGCTGCGTTAACTTGTTTATTTACTTTATTTTTTGGAACGGAATTATTCATACAATGGTATTTAATCATTTTCTTTAAAAAAAATCATTGTTTTATTTCACTTAAATCTAAAAACTACCATAAGCCTCTGACCTAGATCGTTATTACACGGCATTTATGAATGATTTTGATGAGTGATCTACTAATCGACGCTCTCCGGTCTCCGACGATCACCGGTTTACAAAGACCTCCTTCTATTGGTCTTATAATTATTGTCAACAAAATTCTCGATATAAACGTTTTTTTCTTCTAACTATTTTAAAAAAAAGTTGTATAAAATATCTTTAAATCATTTAAACTTCCCCTGCAGGAAATTATTTTAACTTGTAGGTTTATTAGTATGAATGTAAACACACTGGTGGGTCAGGCGAGTTTTTGAAGCAATTCAACAAAGTAGTACAATTATTTCCCAATAAATCAATTAACAATTATAGCACTTTATTTATCATCAATGTCAATAAGCTTTTTATAATATCTTTGACTCGTTAGTGATTTTCCTTATACCTGTCTAAATTCAGGTAACAGTCTTCTATTGTATTGATAAATAATGCTTCACCATATCAACATGCTATGCAAATTTATTCATGTTTTTAATGTACCATTATTTTTGTTAACACGTACAATGAAAACAATTCCTGAATTTGGTCACTTTAAAATTCATCCCAGATTTTTCATTCCAGTGTGTGTTCTATTTTCAGTATCTATCTGGAACTTAAAATATAACTACTGTGTCTTAAGTCCCAGGTTTTAATAGAACCCATATGCATGTAATATTACTAAATAGTCCCTTTGTTATTGTTTTTATATACTGTTTGTATATTTGTTACATGTATAATAAAAAATAAAAAACAGACTACGTTCATTTTGATTACTGTTTTGTATGATTCAAAGAAAATACATTTAATGTTCTAATCTCTAGCACCTACCAAAGTTCACGATGAACAATGTCTTCCGTCCGCCCATTCATCTGTGACATACAATTCTGGTAAAATCCAATTAAACATTGAAAAGTTTATTAGAAGATATCTGGTCACCAGATATCTACTAGTTTATCGTCACCCGTTGCATTTCTTGCTTAGACGCCCTTTGATGCTTTGCATCAATGCTTTTCTTGTCTTAATATATTACAGTTCTACATATAACATAATGGTAAAGGGTGCTGTTTAAAAAAATTAGATCATGAAACACATCAATTACGTCTACTTAGCGTAATGTTCTCAATTCACAGGTATAATCAAAAATGAATATAATAAGATAATACAGACGTAATAAATGTGACATCTCGACCCCTTAATACCTCGAACCCTTGACCGCTCGACCCCTAAGACATCTCGACCAATGACACTTAGATCCCTAAGATACCTTGACCCCTTAAATTGACTAGACATTTAGACCCCTTATTCTATAATGTACTTAAAGAGGTTAAATTCGAAAAAAATGTGCATAAAGACGTAAATACAGAAAAAAGTTAGTTTGATTGTTATATATAATCTATATTATATATTGAATAATAAGTGAAATCATATTATTTTAAACCGTCATTTGTTATACCCCATCATTCATCAAGTTAGGGTTTTTCTATTTGAAAACCCCTGTACCAATCAAGTATTTTATAAAAGGAATAGAAAACACACGCACTACATTTTGATAGAAAGTATATACATGTATATATATACATATGAAAATAATGACAATATTTGCTGAGAAAAATGTTGAATTATTACAAAATGACTGATATATATTAATATCATAAAATATAACGTTTACAATTTCTGTTGCAATTTCTGTTATTTATGATATTATATATTTCATGTGCACTTGTTAATTTCTATAAATCGAACTGCTAATATCAGGAAATCTTAGGCTTATAGGTTATACTATATTTTAATGAAAAACATGTACGTGTGTTGTTATACATGAAATGGAAATATATTTTTCAGGATTCGAACTTGCAAAGTCCCAATTGCAGTGCTATTATACTTACCACAAGACCACAAGACATTAGTATGAAATTAATTAAGTTTCGACAACTTTTCTATAATCAAAAATAAATAAGTAAATTGTGATAAATTACGAAAAGTAACGAAAAGAATTCCGAATATTAATAGGTCCCAGGTGAATATTGCCAAAAAATAAGTAATGTTAAAATTGAAATATTCCTTATCTCGCACTGAAGTCACATGCAAAATCATAATATCACAGTATTAATGTACCATCAATAAACGGGGCCATTACTTTTCACAGGTGTATCGAATCAAAAAGTGTTGTGTTTGTGCTATTCACTTTTCCTTCTTGAATTATTTTTCAGATGACATTTGTGTTAGTCTGCGTCTACACCTATTCAAGTTTCTTACATGTCACATTTAGATAAGCTTAATAAATGACCCTTACAACATATAATCAGGCACAATTTTTACTGAAATGTCTTATTAAGATTGCCCAGGATTTATACCTTTGTCTTTGCAATGCTATCATGTTTCTATAAAATGTGTGAATATAAAAAGCGGGAAATGATGCAATTAGCTAAAAAAACAATGGAGTAAATGAAATGTGTAAAATAGAAAATGTGAAAAAAATATTTTGAGATTATAAATTGAAGCAAATTCTTTATTTGATGAAAGTTTATTTACTAAATGAACAAGATCATTTAAAATCTATTGATTATATTTTATACATTTGATAAACAAATTTTTGCTCTTCTGTGTATCAGTGTATTGCTTTGTTCTTTTGACCAAGACATTGTAAACATTTACTGAAATTCACAGGTCATGTACACTGAATCAACAAGAAAAGAAGTTATAAAAAATAGTAAAAATAACAACAATACCGCACCTTCTGGGCACATATTTTGTGTCAAACGAAAAGGAGGCTCGGAAATATGGCGGTCTTTTGAATTTGTGCACAGAAACTTTTTCAATAATTTCAAAATAAAGGATTATAAAGTGTTATTTATAAAGTGATATTTATAAACAGAAGTTTAATCATTAACAATGTCAAGTACAGGTAGCAATAAAAGAGGTAAAGCAGCAAATTCTGGCAATCAAACACCAAACAAGAAGACTAGTGAAACGGTGGGTGGGGTACTCGGAAAAGGTAACCAAGAAAACAGAAATTCAAACGAGCAAGTGTTAAATCCAGATCTATATTTACGGCCATGCTATCAGCCTTTGAACAACCAACCATCCGAGCAATTTCCAAATGGACAATACAGGTATCTGTTCTTAATTCCACCCTTTCCCGCACCCCTGTATCAAAGATCGCATACTTATCAGCATATACAGTCAGCTTCGCCTCAGTCAACTACAACTAACACTGAAATGCAAACCAAACTAATAGAACTTGTCAACAAAATGGACTCACGTTTACAATCCACAGAGAAGAGTGTATCTAAATTAAATACAATCCAAAATGATATATCGCACCTTCGAAACGAAGTATCTAGTTTAAAAAGTGCCAATCATGAAATGAAAACACAAATGAACGACATGGAAACATTTTGTCAGACCATACGCGACCTGTCAGATAATTTCAATGAACACAAATATACATGTAGCTCCTCATTAAGTGCCCTACAAAGAGAAAACAAAGATTTTAAAACTGAAGTGCAGCATTTGAACCCAATAAGTACACGACTAAATGAACAAGTTTTAAATTTGAGATGTAATAGTATGCGTGATAATATGCGTGATTTTTATAGGTAAAAAGAAACAAACGATGAAAATGAAAGCCTGCGAAAACTCTTGACTGAACACATCTTTAATGATAATTCCGTTAACCCAGACAAAAATATAAATTTTATTAAATAATGACAATGTTCAGTTCAAATATGTAAACAGAATAGGGGGCGACAACAGAAATTTGAACAAACCCCGCCCAATCGTAGCAAAATTTGTGAACACAAATGACAGGGATACTATTAAATCAGTGAGTGTAATTGAACATGGAAAAGAAAGGTACATATATTAACGAACAATACCCCCCAGAAATCGAGACACGCAAAAGGGAGCTGTTTCCAGTATTACGTCGTTACAAACAAACAAAAATAACAAGACTTTAGTGTTTTATTGTGAGAGATAAATTGTATGTCAACAATAGACTTTATGACACTATGTCCTTTTCGCTCCAATTTTAACGGTTATAGCCAACATGTCCCCGAGAGAACAAGCAGACTACGACAACGTTCTCCTAGTTTTCGCACAGCTAGTAACAACAACCTATGGGGAAATATCAACTTTGCTGTTTATCATCAAAATAGATATACCCAGAATTTTACGATACTTTTAATAACTTTGACATAATTGGTTTCCAAGAAACAAAAACAGATAGTTTAGATACAGCATGTTTTGAAAACTATAATGTTTACATTAAACATAGGAAATAAATATCAAAAAGGAAGTCAGGCCGCGTTGGCTTAGCTGTTAAAACTATTTAAAAACCATTTGTTCATGCCCTCGAGAGTAAAAGTAAACATGTTTTCTGATTCTGCTTGTCAAATAAAATCACTAAAATAGGGAATATTTTGTATGTTGTAGTATATGTGCCACCCGAAATTCTGAATATTCGATCGATGATCCTTTTTCTGAAATACAAGACGAAACAAGTACAAATGTTGCTGCTATGCAGCAATTGAGAAGCTCCGCGCAAAAAATGCGCTCATTACAGATACCTTACCAAATTATTCCTACGCACAGGTCATGTTTTATTCAGATTAAGTACTATTGTAGATTTTTTCCGAATGTTTTGCAAACATTTTTTTGCATAATTATACTTATCTTATGCACTGTCCATAATTAAAAAGAGGGTACAGATATTTAATAAAAAAATGCGTTCACTGATGCCTACCTGGTAAGGAATGTAATTCCATTGAATACAAAAAAGACTTACAAGACTTGTAAATGTTATGTGACATGACTGTACTGTGTTCTGTTTGTGTCACACTACTGTAGTCAGTGACATCAGATGATAAAAATATCAAAGTCTGTTTTTTTATTATTATAATTGTAACAAATGTACAAATAGTAACGAAAGGGACTGATATTATTATATAGTAATATTACATGCATTTTTTTCATGTTAAATTACAAAAAAAAAAATGGTTTCTTTCAATACTGAAAGTAGAACACACTCTGGAATGAAAAAATGGGATGAATTTCAAAAAGACCAAATTCAGGACTTTTTGTTTGTTATACACGCGTTACATGGTGATACACTATTTATCAATATAATAGAAGACTGTTACCTGAATTTTAGGCAGGTATGAGGAAATTCACTAACATCATGTTCGTGCGAGTCAAAGATGTAAAAGCTATTTGACATTGGCAGAGACATAGATAACATGTCTCTGACATTGGTGATATATATAAAAAAAACTATTGTTAATTGATTTATTGGGAGATCAATATATACTTTTTTGTTGAATTGCTTTAAAACCATTCATAAAAAAACATTACACTTCATGTTCAAACTGCAGATCAAAGTTTCTGTTGTTATCAATGATGTTATCTACCTATAGCCTATGCTTTATGAGGGTCCACCCGCTCGTAAGGCCACAAAATGCAGCTTTCTCTGTCGAGCACGTACCCGGGACATGTCACCAGGTATACCCTTAAAGAGTTAATTTTGAAGCACAAACAATGGTATGTAATACCAATGACGCCAATGAAATGTAACCTTATATACTAAAGTTTTATTATTTCAAAACAACCAATATATCAACCTGTTATTATGAAACAAGTCATTTAATTTCATAAATATGAATTAAGAATAATTATCAAAAGCAAAATTATTAAAGTCTTATGCCTGAAATCTTCTTTATTTTGACAAATTCAATTACTAATAGTATACTTGATATGCTGTGTGTAAATGTTATTCAAAATCTAACAAATTACAATTTCATGTACTACTAAAAAGGGAAAAAACCCAAATTTATAAACCTAAAGTGTAAAAAATTAAAGAACTTTTAAATAGCTTTTTATAGTTTTTCGTTTTCCCTATACGGGCAAAACCTGCTTTCCGGTTTCATTTTAATTGACTTTGCTCAAATCCCCGGGGAAGGGGGAAACCAATTAAAAATCGAAAGGGTTTTCCTTAAAATTTTGCGGATTTATTTTTAGCGAAATCAAAAGGGTTTTTAAATTTTGTTTAAAAGGGGGCCCCCCCTTTGGACAAAAAAAAAACAAAAATAAGCTCCGCGCCTGCGGGGGGCGGAACAATTAATTATTTTTCAAATAAAAAAATACACACTTTTGTATTTTTGGGGACTTGGCATTTGAATTTCCAATTTAAATTTGCAGGGCCTTTTACAGATTTTGGGATTTCATATTTTTCTGAAAATGTACTGAATGATTTTTTTTAGTAAAATTCAGTCAAAATTATGAATTTGTTTACATATACAAATGTCTGTCTCAGAGAAATAATAAAAGGTTTCCCAATTTAATCATGTTAACCTTTTTTTGGTACAATTTAAATTTGTTTTTTACAGTAAAAAAAAATTAATGTATATTTTAAAAACTAAACAAAGGGGAGATTTTCTGGGGTCATTTGCCCCCTAAAAAAAAAGGAGCACCGTTTATTATTTTTTTGGGTTCGTCAAAGGGTTTTAATTTAAATCTTTTTGTTGACATGAATGTCCTTTTAAATTTACTGTCCTTATCGGGGACGAATACCCCTTTTATCGTTTTTCATTTTTTATTTTTTTTTCTGGGTTTCAAAATTCCCAAAAAAAAACCGTTGAAAATGTTAAATTTGGAACGTGGAAAAGGAAAAAATTTTTTTTAAAGAACTTTCGATAAAAACCAGATAAATGATAAAATTTAAAGGCTTTAAAAAATTTTTGAAATTAATGATTCTTTTTTTTCCAAAATATTTTAAAATGATCCCTGTGTAAAAAATTGTATTTTTTTAAATGAAAGTCCCCTGAAAATTTTTTGGGTTTACTTTTAAAACAAATTTCTTTAAAAAAGGGAAAAGGAACCCAATTTTCTTGTTTTTTATACATTGGTTTAATTATAAATTTTAAATTTCCCAAAAGACGGGGTTTTTAAACAGAGCTAAATTTTTGTATAAATTAAAAAAAAAACAAAAAAAAGAAAATGAAAAAAAACCCCAAATTTTAAAAAATTTTAAAGCCCATGAATAAAAGAATCCCTTTAAAAACCCAAAGTTATTAAGAATATTAGATCCCAAAAACATTGAAACAAAAGGAAATTGGGAAAATTTCTTACCCCAAATAAAAAAAGGAGTCGTTCCATTTTCTTCAAAACTATTTTTTAAAAATTTTTTTCTTTTTTAAGAAAAAGGGTTTGTGTTAAAAAATGTTAAAATTGGTTTTTTAAAAATTTCCAAATTTCCCAAAAAAAAAAGGGGATCCCAAACTGACCCCATCGAATTATGGGCCCAAATTTTACACTTTTTTGCTGTTTGGGAAATTTAACTCTGTTTTAAAAAGTCGCCCTACAAAATTGTAATCAAATCTTTATTTAAAAATAAATTATCGGGGCTGTTTTTAAAAAAGGGGTTTTTCAACTATTGATAAAATTTTATTTTAAAAATATCTTTTTTAAATTTTGCTCAGAAATAGAAAAAAAGAAATTTTTTGTGCTTTCATCGATTTAAAATTGCCTTCGACCGGGGTTTATGGTTAAAAAATTTTATTGATTTTTTATATAAAGGGGAAAATTATAAACAAAATTTAAAACATATATAAAAATGAAAAATTCTGGTACGTGTTTTTTTGTAATATGTCTGTTTTATTTCTATTAATTTTGGGAGCCCCGTAAATGAAAATCTTTCCCGATTATGTTTTCATGTATTTAAATGATTTATTTTGAATTTTTTTAGTAAAAATAATTTTTGGGGGTTTTGAAAACGTGAAAACAGTCACCGTTTTAAAGGATTTTTTTAACTATGCAAAGCTGTTTGTTTGTTGTACGCAAATGAAATTTTTAAATTTTTCTAAACAAAAGAAGACTTACATTTTTTGGTTTTAATATTTATAAAAAAACTTTTTGGGATACCTGGAAATTTAGGGCCTCAATACAACCCAAAAATAAACTTTTGTTTTTTACAAGTGGACGACGCATGTCATTTTAATTTTCACTTAGGGAAAAAAGAACATTTAGATTTTGGCAGACGGGGTAAAAAAAAAGTATCTTTTTTTTTTTTTTTTCGTTAAAGTTTCCTTTTTTCAAGAAAAATTTATTTTTCGTGAAACAGGGGCCAAGCTTGTATGGTTTTTAAAAAAAAAAATTTGAAAAATTTTGGGAATTTCCCAATTACTTGAAAACGGGATTTTTTTATAAAAATTGAAAAAATTTCCTACTGTACGGTTAGATGGGGTTTTTTGGGGTTAATATTGTGTTTTAAAAAAGAGTACGCTTATTTTTTTTAAAATATATTCAAAGGTTTTAAAGTCAAGTAAAACCAAAATTTTTATTTTACGGTGTGGTTTTAAAACCAAATTCTTTTTTAAAAATTAAAATTTGGATTTTCCCATATCATTTTGGTCTAAATTAGTCATCCCCAGGCCCGAACAAGTTACCGTTTTGTTTATATCGTTTTATAGGTTTAAATAATTTTAATAACTCCAGACTGTATCTAGTTTTAAGATTTAAATGGATAAAATTTGTTCAGTTTTTTTGGGATGAATGTGGGCCCCTTAACATTGGGCCCTTAAAAAATGAATTTTTATAACCATAATGGGTTTAAAGATTCCCGTCAAAAAAAATTATCAGATTTTTTTTGGGGTGGTATTTGATATTGGGGAATTCTAATTTAAAGCACAAATTATTTGATTTTTTTTAAACATTTAAATTTTTGTTTTGAAAAAATCTTGTTAAAAATCCCTTTAAAATTTTTTCAATACATGATTTTAAATTTTTTAACAAGAAATAAAAAATTTCCGGGAGAAAACCCCAAATTGGGAACAAAAACGAAAATTCAGGGTGTTGTTTCCTTGGTTAATAGATTTTAAATTTGGTGAAAGAAATTTCCCTTTTTTTTTTGTATTTTTCCCTGTTTTTGGAAAAAAACAGGAAAAAAGTTTTTTTGAAAAAAACTATTTAAAAAAAAACATAAAAATATCTATTGTCTTCTAAAAGAAACTTTATGTTTAAACCCTTTCCCGATTACAAAAAAAATTTGTTTAAATTTTTAAAAAAAAATATAAATTTAAAATTTTAAATGGCCAAAAATTTTATGAAATTTAAAGGGTTTTGGGAAAAAACCCCCTTGAAAATATTTTTTTTGTTTTAAATTTTCTGGGGCTTTTCCCGCAAAATTTATGTTAACCAATTTTTTTTATATTTATTTTTATTTTTTAATGTTTGAATTCTTAATTTGCCCCATAAATTTTTTATTTCTACAAAGTAATTTATTATATACTATCAAAAGGTTTTCCCATAATTGTATATTTTTGAGTGAATAAAATAAATTTAAAAAAAGTTTTTTTCAGTGTCTTTTAACCCCTTGTAGAAAAAAAAGAACGTGTTTTTAAATTTTTTTTGCAAAAAATTTTTTTTAAAGGATGTCACAAAAAATTTTTCGTTTAAAAACATTCAAGTGGGGTATTAAAAACTAAACCCCAACAGTTAAAGGTACTTTCTTTTTTTAAAACTTAAATTTTTTGTAGGGGCCGGGGGGTTTAAAAAACATTTTTTTTAAAAGGGGATAACAATTATGATGTCGATTTTATCAATGTTCATGCTTTTTATTTATTGGGAAGTGTGGAAACCACCGCCATTTTAATGTATGCCTATTTAATTTTATTTATGTTAATTGGCGGTCCCCGCCAAACGGACGCCCATTTTAAAAGGAATTTAAAAAACAGATTTTTTTGGGAAAAGGGGAATTGCAACCCTTTTCGAGCCCCTTTTTCGTTCCCCCGGGCCTAAAAGCGAACATTCCGGAATTTTGGGACGGAGTGTTTTTATTATTTCAAAAAAGAAATTTTTCCCCGAAATGGGGAAAAAAAGGGTTGGGCTAACTTTTTCGCAGTGTAAAAAATTTTAAAAAATTTTCTTATTTCCCTCCAAAAAATCGCGTCTTGAAAAATTTTTTAAAATTTTTTTTTTCCCGTGGGGTTTCTTTTGTGGGGTTTTTTGCTTTTAAACCCATTAAAAAAAAATTTATGCCGAAAATTGTGGGAAAATTTTGAAAAAACTATTTTAAAAAATATTTTTTGTTTTTCCGAAAAAGGTCATTTTTGTGTTTTTCCCCAAACCAAAAAGGGAATTTTTTTGGGAAAAAGAAAAGAAAAAATATTAAAAAAAAAAGCAAATTTTTTAAATAGGGCAATTTTTTTCGAATTTTTTTATCATTTTTGGGATTTTATTTTTCCGTCTGCAATTTTTAAAAAATGAAAATTGTTAAAAAGGGGTTTATTTTAAGGGCCCTTTTAAACACACTGTGAGTCAGGAACCCAGGATTAAAAATAGTAGATTGACTTTCCCAAAAAAAATCAAACAAAAAAAATACCCATGAACTTTTTTTCTATCAATCCAATATGTGTAATATCCAAAAAAAAGCCTTTATTTTAAAATTAAAAAATAAAAATTTAATTTAAAATTTGGGGGGATATTTGGAAATTTTAGACCTTTTTATATTTTTTTGGTTTATCGTTTAAAATTATGTTAAAGTTTTCCCGTTGGGAAAAAAACTTTTATTTTCAAAACTCTGCTTTGGGCCCCTATGTTAAAGTTTTAACAATGTTTTTTCGTCCGCCCAATTTTATAAAAAAGAATACTGGGTTAAAAACCCAATTTTCCCCCTTTTTAAAAAGGTTTTATAAATTAAATTTGGTTTTAAACAGAATGTTTTTTCTAGTTTATTTCACTTGCGCAAATTTTTTGCTTGGCGCCCTTTTTGGGGCTTTTCATCAAAGCTTTTCTTTAAAATTTAATTTTAAAAAATTTAATGTTACGGAAAAACACTTCCTATCCCAATCAAAAACCCCCCTTTCGTTTATTTGCCCCAAAAAAAAAAAACCAAAAAACAATTTTGGGGGATTTGGGAAAAAAGTTTTCTCAGGTGTTTTTAAGTTTTCCGTAATTAAAATTTCCAATTTTACCCGATTTTATGTTTATTGGGCACGGTTTTTGCACAATTTTTATATTTGATTAAAAAAAAAACTATTGATTTAAAAAAGGAAAAAAACAAACAAAATTTTTTTACTCAAAAAGCCTTTCTTTATTTTAAATTTTGGTTTTGTAAAAACGTTCTTTATTAAAAAATGTTGTTATAGTTTAAAAATTTTTAAAATTTAAAAAATTTATAAAAAAAAAAAAGATTTGCTGTTTTAAAAGTTAGGTTGAAAAATTTAACTGGGAAAACGGTTAGGAAAAATCTGGATTAGTTAAATTCAAAATTTTACCTATGAAAGTTTTTGAACCCCTTTATAAAAACTGTTTAAATTACCCTGAAAAATAGATGTCTTGTTCCAGATGAAGATATTATACATTTTATGCGAAATATTATGAAAATAACGATTTTTGTTTGATGTTCGATGAAATTTTAATTTTTTTGAGAAGCTAATTAAATCAGTTAAACAAATTAAACTCAAATAACAAGTGGATGGTCCTGATTTATATTTAAACGAAATTTTTATATATGGTAAAGATACATTAAATGCCCTTTTATATTGTCTCTGTTCAATAGAATTTATGATTTAGGTTATTATCCAGGATAGTTGGTTCTGTGGGGTTTTGTAGTGCCATAACACAATAAAGGTTCATTAAAAAAGACGTTTAATAAGCAATAGAGGGATTAACGCTTTTAAGCACTTTTAAAGGTAAATTTATTTACTAGGGGTACTCAATAATCGTCTGTGTACATGGGCTTGACAATTTGGAGTTTATATTGAGGCCCGAGCGGGCCTTTCCCTGAACCCAGGAAAAAGGGTAAACAACAGACAATGTTTTTGTACTTCATTGTCTTATTAATCATGTCATAAAAAGTGAAAGAAAATTATTTTGTGCTTTTATAGACTTCAGAAAAGCTTTTGATTATGTTAGTACGGACTGCATTTGGACAAAACTTATAAAATTAGGTATTAGGGGAAATATTTTAACTATAATGCGTTCGATGTATCAAAGTGTTAAATCTAGGGTAAAATACTTTTATCAATTAAGTGATAGTTTTGAATGTATCTTAGGTGTGAGAAAAGGGGAATGTTTATCCCCATTTTTATTTTCTCTGTTCTTAAATGATATTGAAGACATTTTTGTTTATAGTAACCTTGATGGTATTAGTGTAGTTACCTTTAAAATGTTCCTTATTTTATATGCAGACAAGAAAAGCATTGATGCAAAGCATCAAAGGGCGTCCAAGCAAGAAATACAGCAAGTGAAGATGAACTAGTAGATATATGATGACAAGATATTCTTATAAACTTCCATTATTGTATATCACTTATGAATGAGCGGACGAAAGACATTGTTAATTATGAACTTTGATTGGCATGCTAGAGATTAGAATATTACTTGTTATTTCTTTATGATCGTGGTTATTAATAGCAACGGATATACATGTTTACAATTATTTATAATCCATATGTGTAACGCATGATCTTGTGTAATTGTCCCTTATTATGTTATCGCTATTAGCGAAGACCCCCTCTTAAGGTTTTTGTTCACACTTAGTAAAAGTATGACACTGGTTATATTACCATGCTGATCATAATTGTTTATTATACAATAATTGTAATATCCATTATCTATTAATTTTAATAAAAAAACAACAAATTTATGAATATTGTTGTCTTTTCTTTTTTGTGTTTTATGTGCTATTTTTAATACTGAGTTTTTATGTTTACTTCTCTTTTTTTATTAAAATTGTAAAATAAATTTTAAGAATTGACCGACGATTATCAGTCAAAACTTAACTTGAAAAAGTCAGTAAATTATGGCTAATATTTCAATATATAATATATTATCAATCAATAGAATAATTCATAAAATCTAATTTGTAACTTTGAATAATTCATCGGCATCTTTACTAAACACGAATAACAAATTAAATAAAATAATCCAAAGTTGATAATGTCATATTAATACTTTAAAAATGTACCTTTTTCTCAATTATTGTACATATTTATTGTTTTTATCTCATATAGATAAAATGAAACATGCTATTGTTGTTGTTGTTGTGGTTTTTTTTTCGAATTGTAACGATATCAAACATCTACTCCAAAACCGGGAGAGACCGGACAATAAACGTGTGGTACTATTCGCCGGTCACTAGTAAATCCCGGTCAAAATAGACCGGGAGAGACCGGGAATTTCCGATAGGAGTGATAAATAGATATATCTATAAATAGATTTTCGGAATATTTAGGTCATCAACTAATCATTCTAGGATACATGTACAACAATAACATACCATGATAACCCACTGTGTACTACAAAATGATAAATAAAAAACCCCAAGAGCGCGATTTATTGACGGATAAGGTTATTTCATTTGAAAATGTTTGCATTGCGAAATTCTCCAGTTCGCTATTCATTGTTACATATCGCGACATTTCATTCTTAATTAATAATCAAACACTCTCATACCAATCGGAATGATCGGCGTTTATTATGACTGACCTAAAAGGCTCGAGAAGTTGCTGTCGCCCTTTCACAAAATCTGATTTCATTCCATAAAAGGCGCCGCGCTTCGGCGCGGACGCCAATGATATTGTTATATTTGCTGATAGTGAAACATATTTGCAATCTTATTTAGACTTACTATATGATTACTGTAATAGATGGAAGTTGTTAGTTAATACATCAAAGACTAAAATACTCATATTTAGAAAGGGTGGGCGCCTTTGAGCAAATTTGCAGTTTAAATATGGTGAAAATAACACTGAGATCGTTAATCGTTTTGTATATCTAGGTATTGTATTTACGACATCTGGTTGTTTTGCTGATGCACATAATACTTTAGCTGGCTAAGGTTTAAATGCAATATTTAAAATGAACAAATATTTATATAAATTTACTGATGTATCTGTAAAACATAGATTAGAATTATTTGATAAGTTAGTCCTACCAATTTTTAATTATTGTTCTGAGGTCTGGGGATTTCACCCCGGAGAGAGAGTTCACACACAATTTTGTAAACGTTTTTTGGGTGTAAGGAAGTCCACTCAAAATGATTTTGTTGATGGAGAGTTAGGTTGCATGTCGTTACAAAACATACGATTTTATAACATTATTAAATATTGGATAAAAATTTTGTATATGTCAGATCACAAATATGTCAAAAAAGTATATGATATGTTATATAATGATGTTCTTTATAATCCTAATAGGAGAAATTTGTGTTCGTTAGTTAAAAACTTACTTTGTGAATTTGGTTTCATAGACGCATGGATATTTCAAACAGTTGTGATGTTGATCTGTTTTTGTTAAATGTCAAACAAAGAATAAAAGACCAGTTTGTTCAAAAAAGAATGATAGACTAAACAATTCCACTGGAGCAATCTTTTTTAGAAACATTAGCAATTTTTGCTTTCAACCGTACTTAAAATTTTTAAATTTTAAAAAGTTTCGTATATCTTTGTCACGATAACGTATGTCATCACACAGATTATATGTTGAAACAGGTAGATCGCACCAGCCAAGGGCTATTCCTTATGATGATCGCAAATGTTCTGAATGTAATGTTTTAGAGGACGAGTTTCACTTTGTTTTAAAATGTAATAGAAATATTAACCAAAGAAAGCAGTTTATATCGCCATATTATTGGAGACACTCAAATATGATAAAATTTATTGCTCTTATGAACTCTGATAATGATACTATTATAAAACTTCTTGCATGTTATATTGAAAAACCTTTTAATGTTAGGAACAACACTATTTTCATTCAACGTAATTAAAGGCAATTCATTTGCAGTAAACTTTGTCAACTGTGCAACTTAAGTAATTGCAAAATGAAATTAGTAAATATATCTTTTATTTTAGTGTATACATGATATTGTTAAGCAACTTTTTGTTTTACCATATGTCAATCTTGTCGCTTTCGTTTTTTTCGGACAAGGCTGACAAATATGGTCTTCTCAGATGTTATATCATCTTACTCATTCAGCGAATCATTGTTACCAGTAATACTAAAATCGTAATATGCTATATTCTCGGTATACTCCTTCAATCACTTAGTTATCTATGTATTTTGGACAGTTTATATTCATATCTGTCACCAGTTTCGTTGCTATATGTTTGTAATTATGTAAACTATTATATATGCAAAACTCAATACCTTTTGCTAAATAAGTTATGTTTACTGTTAAGTAAACTGAAACGGAAATATGTTCCTTAACATTATTTATGCAGGTCTTATATGCTAGTATGTAAACTGCCATATTTGTAATTGTACTGTGCATTTTGTAATATGAGGATAATGTCAAAATGTTTAACGAGGCATTGATACAAATTGAGGTCAGACTATAATTACTAAGCAATATCAACATATCTATTACATGTTATTTAATTTAATGCATATTTTGCCTTAGAAACAATTTTTTTAATTTCTTTAGAATGTGCAAACCTGAATTTTACAACATTTAAATACATGCTTAAACAGAATGTAAGATATTTGTTACAGGAGTGAGTAGCTATAAATGTGGTATAATTTGTCATAAAAGTTGTAAATTGTAAATAAAGTGGTCTTTTAACTTCCACACAAAATACTTATTCACTATACTTCTTTTATTTCTAAAAAGCAACAGTTGAAATGAAAGATGATTCATGTAATAAGCAAGTTATTAATCTTTTAATACTATAAAGGTACAGCAAAAACTTAGTCATGAGAAATGTCTTGAGAAATGTAAATAAAAGTATATGTGAGGCATAAATGACCTTTGCTGTATAGTAAGAAAGTGGTAAGTAAATATCAGTAAAACAAAAATATATCTCAGAACATTACAAAATCATAACTGACTTTAAGATGATAACATAAACATCTGATTACATTTTTACATTTCTTATAATTATCATTAAGCATTTGGATAGTTTATTAAATGCAGGTGAATCTTTCGTTGAAGAAAGTTGTTCTAATTTATACATATTAGGACGTCTATAAAAAAAATGTTTTATAAATTGTATTCTTTCATTAGAAAATCTAATACATTCAAAAATATAATAAAACTCATCACCGATTATATGTCTACAAATAACACACATTCTTTCATTAACAGGTTTATTTGACCAATTTCCAGTTTCAACTGGTAATCTATGGTTTCTTGTTCTGAATTTGACATAATTAAAAATCATTACATTTATCTTTGAATACCATTCATTGAAGAAAAGATCTTTTACTATTTGGTACCGGGAAAATTATGATTTTATCCAAAGTATTGATTTTAAGTTATAAATCCACGGATTATTACGTTCAAAATCATTATCATTAATATTTATTGCATTTCTTAGCATATGATGATATACAAAGTATGATAATTTATTTTGTATTAAACCAATTTCGTTCTCAAGGAGACGCGCCTAAAATGAAGCTATTCTTTGC
The DNA here is from genome assembly GCF_026571515.1 of Ruditapes philippinarum. NCBI lineage: Eukaryota > Metazoa > Mollusca > Bivalvia > Venerida > Veneridae > Ruditapes > Ruditapes philippinarum. The sequence continues at coordinate 52,795 of NW_026859412.1, read as the reverse complement.
CCGATATCTACAGACAATGGCATGCATCCCGTTTCACCGTATATGAAATAACTGGCCGTCGAACGTTAAGTTTAAAGATGTGTTTCAAAAAATTGAGTTTTACGCGTTCAATAACGTCAAGATCACAATATCCCCAGATAAACCATAAAGTAAAATTAGTTTAACAGTTTTATTAGAAAGTTCAATTTGTAAGTCAATTGGTAAATTTAATCTATTTGAATTTCTTATCAGGCTGTTCGTCGATCTTGTAGCTTGTTCTGCAATATGTGTCTTAGTTTTAGCGAAAGAATCACTTCTATTTAAAATATACCGAGGTATTTATGTTCATTTACTATTTCGATTGGTTCATTTTTATAAGTGAAATAATAATTTCTTTGTCTCCCTTTTGAAAATACAACTATCTTGGTTTAAGAAATAGTGGCTGTAAGTTTCCAAATATCGCAATATCTTTCATATGTATATAGTGCTTCTTTAAAGTTTTTTTGCTGTCTCAGCCATAATAACAGTGTCATCTGCATATAACAGAATAAAGATTTGTAAAAAAATGTAAAGCTCGTTTATATTCTGATCACTAATCAGCAGAATTTCACATGTATTACTATTATTTTGAAAGAAATCTAAAAGATCATTCAAATACATCAAGAAGAGTAAGGGAGATAAATTTCCCCTTGGCGGACACCTATATTACATGAGAAAAAGTAAGATAGTTGAGAATTTACCTTCACACATGATTTAATTCCTTTGTACATATTTTGTATAACCTGCAGACATTTTCCTTGTATATTAGCATGAATTAATTTTTCCCATATACATGTACAGTTTCTCCAGACAGTATCAAATGCCTGTTTTAAATCAATAAATGAGCAAAATAGGTTTTTTCGGTATTATTTAAATAGTGAACAAGAAAAGCATTGATGCAAAGCATCAAAGGCGACGCCAAAAAAGGAAATTGATCAAGTTTTACACCTAAATACTCAACAAAAGATATACGTACTTTATAGCAGTACCATTACATGTGACCTTGAGGCTAGGCCCAGTTTAAGTTGATACTTAAACCAAAAAGAATAGACTCTGTTTTGCCAAGATGCAAAGACAATTTATAGTCAATTAACCAATCTTATAAGACTCATCCCATAAGAGAGAATTTCTTCAGAATTACTTTACCAGATAAATGGATAACTATGTCATCAGCATATCATAAACGCTTATTGCTTAGGGTTGCAGACATGTCATTGACATAATAGACAATAAAGAGGACCTGAAATGAACATCAGGAGGACACCATAGGTACTCGGAGCAGTAGTAGAATGAGTATCAGCCACATACACCAGCTGCTGTCTATCAGAGATAAGACTTGAACCATGTAAGAATGTCAATACCTATGGCAGATGCTTGAAGTTTCATGAAGAAGAAGAAGAAGAACTTCTTCATGTGCAGTATAGTGTGATCAACTGTATCAAATGCCTTTTGTAGATATAAAAGTATCATGCAATACTGCCTTTGTCCATTTCAAATTTAATACAATCTGTTAAATAAATCAAACATGTGTCAGTTGAAAAACCACTTCTAAACCCTGACTGAAACTGCCTGACCGAACCCATGACTGTCAGAAGACCAACTGAGCTATCCAGCCGGCTACACATTTTCTCTTTAATAATGAAACAGTTCTTAACCACAACATATTTCCCCACTATATTGATTTGTGTCCTTGAATTTCTGATGTTAATAATGTACCGCAGCTGTAGCTATTGAGCATTTTCTCCCCTAAATAGTGAACGGTTCTAAACCGTGACAGATACTTTTAGTTAACAGGTAGATTAATTCTTAATTAAACAAAATTTAATAAGAACAAAACTTACATACTCATAGTCTTAATCAAAATAACAATTTATATATTGTATAATTATTTTCACTAAAAAGGGCTTCGACAGTTATTGGTAAAAATATGTACCATTATTTATAACAGGTCAATTTGAAAGGGAACATAACTCACAGTGCTAATACATGTACAATATCTATTTTTTTGTACAGATAGAAAACTAACCTTTTTTCTATGATAAGAAATTTTATGAAGGCTGATTTGTATTTTGCACCAGGAGCACCGGGCGAAAACATGAAAATGCAACAAACGAACCATTTTGTGGTACATTGTATTTTTATGTTTTCATCAGGCGCCCGGTTACTTTTTGTACTTTGTTGGTTTTCAAGTGGTACAAATCACCCACTATAAAATTTAGTGCACAAATTTATTCAAGGGCAAGTAACAAGCTACTCTATGAAAAGTCTGTTGTCGGGTTGATTGCTTGATCCAAGTTAAAGGACATTTTCAATCAATACATGTACGTATTTTCATTTATAACTTTAATTGAAAGTCTCATCCCTTTAATAATAATGTCATAACTGTAACTCTTTTAATACAAAAATATTCATCATATCAATATACTAAGATATACATGTATGCACATAACATTAATTATTCCCAGTTTCTATTAAATATATATGAAATCTTAACATTAACATTAACAATGGTACTAATGGATGGAATTCAAAATCTAATAGAATGTGAACTATAATGTTTACACTCTATTATATATACTATTATAGATACTATTATTAACCAGCTAACACTGGGTATAACACATGTACATGTAACCTGTAGACTAATCAATACATGTATTATCATAATCTTTTATAAATTTAAATGCAAGTCTCATCCATCATAACTGTAAGTGTTTAAATACAGAACTATTGTAAGTCACATTATATCCATATACTAAGATACACATATTGCACATTACATTAATAATTCCCAGTTTCCATTAAAAATAAATATAACATCCTATTAACAGTGGTACTCGGCTTGAAATTAATAATCTTGTAGAAAGAAAACTATAATGTATATTATAAAAGTAAAAAAATCTCAAATAGTCTATATCATATAATAAAGATTGAGTTGTGCGAGTGTCTGAACATTAAATGCATATCTCTTACAGTAACAAATACTGTCCCTCTTTATCCTTCCATATGCGAAAATAAAAAGCATTCCATAACTAAACAGCAAAATTATGAAAAGTTGCAGGCTCAGTTTTGTTAAGCCATGCAAAGTAATGGTAAAGTATTCATAAAAAGTTAGATGGCCATGTGACAGCAGTAATTGCAGAAAATCGGATAGCTTTCAACATCCGGATACTGGTACACTTTGTAAAAACAATAATTCTGTGCAACAGATAAACGTAATATGGATAAAATCAATAGGATAATCCTTTACAACAGTTCCATTACATATCCTTATACTCATTTACAGGTGGACGTTCTTCTTGTAGGAAAATATATAAATGAATGAAAAAGAATACGGCAGCAATGTAGACCACAACGATATTCGAAATCAGGGATTTAGTATTGCCAATAAAGCTAAGGTACAAGCTGTTAAGCTGAGCCTGCAATTTCGTGAAAATAATATGACAATGCACATGTTTTTTACATAAAGGTATTAAATACAAATATAACAACATGTTTGTTTACTTGATTTTTACGAATCAAAATAAAACTAATTAACTGCTAATAATAACAGCTCCTTCCATATGCAAAATAAAAAGCATTCCATAAGAGACGACGCCGCTCAACGGCGTCGCCAATGATATGGTGTAAAATGAATACATTATCTGAGGTTGAGAAACCTTTTCTAAATCCTGCTTGTGTGTTATTAAAAATATCATTTGACTCTACATAATCAGTGATTCTTTTATTTAATGTGCTTGTGAAAACTTTGCCTAGGCAACTTAATAATGTAATTGGTCTATAATTTTCTGGTTCTGCAGGATCATCCTTGTTTTTTATGGATTTGATTAATGATTCCAACTGTCCAGCGTTCTGGGATTAGACCCGTATCAAGCACTACGCTGAATAATTTGACATAATATTCAGTTTAAGCGCTTGAGTTTAAACTCTTTATTTTTACACTATACGTCGCAGTATTTTTGCAATGACCTGTATATTTGGCTCCTCCTCCTAACAAGTCATTCAATCTCGTTCGCGCATGCTTAGTAGACTGGGTATATAAACCGAGCACGCTTCTGCAAATTCCTTTTCGATCCAGTCTCCGAGCTCCAGAAGCTGCCGTGAACTAACACGGAAAAATATTGGAAGAAAAAATTATGTAGCGGTTCTGAACAAACATGGCAAAAAGATTTCATTTTTGTGTTTTTTAAAGTAGCCGAAGGTAGAGTTGCTTTTCTTATTATCTTTAATATTGTGTTAAATTTATCTAACAAACCAATTTTTCAAATTTTATTACGACCACGAGATTCAGACAATCTAGATCTATTACCGATACTGTAGGCTTAAGGGCAGAGAAAGGTCTGAGAAAAAGTGATCCTACTAAAGACATTGTTGATACTATTTTGCAATACTGCAGTAGGTTTATTTAGCCTAATAAAAACAAAAATTATTTGATCACGTCATCACTAGACTTTATGACGTAACAAATACCTTGTGACTAGTGGAGTATACAGTGTAATAAATGCCCTGACAGTATGTTATTGTGTTAATGTTTATAAAGTATTGATAAAGAAACTTTATCTACCCATAAATTATGTTGAATGATTGTCCAGGTAGATCTATCCTTTAATATATTAAACTTTTCACGTAGGGATGCTTCATAATGGTTAGTAATGTCATTCGTAGACATTATAAGTCGTGATAACGTAATACGTTAACCTTGTATTTGTTGTAAACTCAGCATTTTAATTCTGATTTTATTCTACTTTCTTTTACAAATTGCTGGGGCCATGCCAAACGACAACCTAACCTGTCACAAGTTTTCTGGCTGTCAAGGTTTCTTTGAAGAGACTGGTCAACATTATGTTCTAGACAATGGCACCAGAACAAGAACACAGAAGTCGGTAGAACCAGCAGAAGTTGTGATGCCTAAATCAAGCTAATTGTTGATACAGATTAACCGATTGACAGGTGACGTCACTGTTTTTAAATACAAATTATAGTTAAAATTTAATCTATGCTGTTTGTGACAAAAATGACATTATCAATTAAATACACATTTAAAATTTAATCTATGCTGTTTGTGACAAAAATGACATTATCAATTAAATACACATATATTCCTTATTACAGAAGGGTTCTTCTAAAATGCAGAATATTAACAAAATGTCGGTATTTAACATAAAATATTCTTAAAAGCAACTGTCACAACTGTAAGAAAATGTTTTAAACTTGGGCGGATACCTTGGAGTGATGGAATTTTTGTAATTTTGCACATTAGTAATTATCTATTACTGTATCAAATAATACGATAATTAAAAAAAAAAAAAAAAAAAAAAAAAAAATTCCAGTAGAATCTACTGTCATGTCAAAAATCTCTTCAGTCGAGTACTTTTAAGTTATAAGACATCAAGGACCTTTAATTCATAAAATGACAATAATAATAAAATATTGGGGGAGACAGGAAAAAGAAAAGTCAATTAATGATTTAAAATGGACATGTGACTATTGATACACTTACATCTAGTCATCACAATATTATTCTTTAACTTTTTGAACATTTCCCCTGTCTTCCAGAGATGTAAAATTATGTCTATATTACAATACATTCGAGTTAACATGAACTAGATCTACGCTCTTGGTTTTGCTCTTAAATATAGTTTAAATCTAGGGAATATGCCTATTTGGATATTAAATCTGCATTCATCCTTTGCGGGAACATTAATTGTAAATAAACATTTGCCATTTTAAAGGGTCGGGTTGCACAATTTTCATTTTCAAAGTCAAGCAATAATTTCTAAAATTTTATTTAATTTAAAACAGTTTCATGTTGGATACAGCACTTACAACCTATGTAATTCAGCAAAATAAAAGAAGTCAAAATATGCAAAATAACCCTCATTGCGTTAGTAACGCAGTAGAAATATGGTGGAAAATACTGCAAAACATATTGCATATTATAAAGATATTACTTCAGTTTTGAATCTTTTATTGTTCTTATAAATCAAGTACTTTTCTTTTGTTTAATTTCTTGAAATATTTTGATTTCATCTGGGGGAGTGCAGCTTTAATGTAAATTGCATTAAATTTTTAAGCATATGTTTTTAATAACATTAAACCCAACTCATTCAGAATGTATCCAGTTGTACATGTAGTTAAGTAAAAGGTAGATAACCGTCAAATATTCGTTCAACTCGTATGATTCTTGTACAGTATATGTTTATAGTAGTATTTTAAGTGAACTTGATAACAGGGTGTTTCTAACTAAGGAAGACACTGCTTTCAAAATTATAAAGAGAAACAAAAGGTTCTGCCAATTGCCCGTAATGATATATTGGGCCGGCAGTCCGCCTTTGGGTTTAAATTTGCAGTGTCTATAATAAATATAATTATGGGTGCAGTTTACCCACATTTAAATGTATTTGTGATACCGTCGACGGATTACAATGCAGTAATTTAACTTCACTTAATAATTAATATATCACCCTGGGAAAAAAAAAAAAAAAAAAAAAAGTTTAAGAATATTCATAATGGGTGCAGTTTACCCAGATATTTTCTATAGATTTTATAACATGGGTGCAGTTTACCCAGATATATTTTTATTATGGTGTAGTTACAGATTATTTCATATTGAATATGGTGCAGTTTACCCAGATTATATTTTATCAATTGAACATGGGTGCAGTTTACCCAGATATATTTTTATTATGGTGTAGTTTACCCAGATTTATTTCTATTATCATATGGGTGCAGTTTACCCAGATATATTTCTATCAGATTGAACAAGGGTGCAGTTTACCCAGACTTATTGCACTTTTGGGTGCAGTTTACCCAGATTATATTTTTATTATGGGTGCAGTTTACCCACTTATATTTCCTAATTTTGAACATATATGGGTGCAAATTACACAAGGATATTCATGGAATTTTGAACATTTATAGCTGCATTTTCCCAAATACAATAATGTAATTTTGTACATTTATTGGTGAATTTTGGCCAAGTATTGGTACATTTTTCATTGCAGATAATTCACGTAAAAATTACCAATAATATGTTATAAATTGTATCGTTGTGAAGAACAAATTCGTTATAACAATAACATGTTTAAAAATAGGTTTTCCGGCGACCCAATTCCTTGCATGGGTGGTTGGCTCATCTCTAGTAAAGACACTTTTCATTAGTTTTTCGTTTTGTGTGGCATGTCTCTTGTATGTGAAGTTTTTGTGTGACATGTGCATTTCATTTCATAGAGCCTACAATTTAGTATCTTCTTATTTAAATCTACCTGCATATTTGCTTGAACATTACGGTGTGATTCAAATGGGTTCTTCCTCGTCAGCGACTGCTGATGAAGAAGAAACTTTCTTTTAAGCCAAGATAAATACAAATTTTCCTATGGTTGTGCAACATCTTTCCAAGCACTTAATTAATTCAGTCTCAGATTTGTTTGCGACATTCTTATAGATATATGGCTGTTCTCTTTGGTGGAACGTATCTATAGTGACATACAAAATAGTACAAACTTTATTAGAAATAGGGATTGTTGGTAAAGTCTAAAACCCCGTGATCTTTTTGAGTAGATGGTGCCATTAACTCCTGTCTGGTCACAATACTACGTTAATTAATTAAATTTCGTTCGTGGTGTATGCTTAAACACACCAGTATCTGCAATTAAATCGTCATGACTGAGTCATTTATTTTGGTTTATGTTAGCCCGCTGTTGGCGGAAGGCTCTCTCAATTCTTCGAGACCCTTTTGGCGAAAATCTAACATAAAATTACAGGTTTTTGCAATCGATGACGAAGCAAAACCTATTTTATAATATTCTATTTTATATAAAGGTTCAAACTCTATTAACTTTATGTAACTTAATGACCAGTCATGACGGAAAGTTTATGCCAACCATATATAAAATAAGTTAAACATATATTTTGCATTTATTATCATTTGTTCCTTTAAAGTGACTATGTTGGAAAAATAATATTCAGTTTAAGCGCTTGAGTTTAAACTCTTTATTTTTACACTATACGTCACAGTATTTTTGCAATGACCTGTATATTTGGCTCCTCCTCCTAACAAGTCATTCAATCTCGTTCGCGCATGCTTAGTAGACTGGGTATATAAACCGAGCACGCTTCTGCAAATTCCTTTCGATCCAGTCTCCGAGCTCCAGAAGCTGCCGTGAACTAACACGGAAAAATACCCACCCGCCCTTCCCATTTGCTTTGCTGTTGTCTCTTTTTTCTGTTTTCAGGTAATAATGACCGCCGCGATACTTAGCCCTTCTTCGTCATGGCTGGAATTATCATTTCAACAGTCAATATTTGTTTTGCGACATCCGGAAATTTACCAACGTCGACTGCCAGACCCCTGTCATTTGAATCCGACGTCGGTTCAAAACATACATTTAACTGGCCTGTACATAAGCATAAACATTTCGAACACCTGTGGGATGCAACTGACTTTCGGATATTTGTAGAATAGTCATTAGATAACCTGTAACCGATGTCGGTACAAAACAAAACACTGTTAATTAACTTAACCTATGTGTAAATAAACACATATTGTCTTTAAAAAAGTATTGATATAATGGTTATTATCATATCATTACATTGTTATACATGGTTCAAGCAAGTTTACTTACATTATATATCACACTACTATTTAATTAAAATAATAATTTTTCTTATAAAGAACGTTTCTCTTTATTGAGCTGTATGTATTTTGTATTTTATATGTTTACTGGCATATCTGAGCAGGTCCGTTGTTCTATATTCCGAGGAATAGTCTGAGGAGGTTTCCTCCGTGCATGCCAACGGATGCTACGGTTCCTCTTAAAAAAGGGGTTTTACGTAGGCGGCCAGTATTCCTAAGACGAATATACGATCAAACCTGTTGAGTAATTGTTCTGGTTTGGAATGTCGTAGACATTCTATGGCAGTTTTGATCGTGATATGCTTGATAAATGTATTTATATATACAAATGGCTGTATCAGTCTTTTCAAAATTTAACTAATTTTTATTGATAATATTTATAAAACATATTTTATAAGCTTTGGATATCAAGTGTTTATCATATCTGTTACTGTCAGCACATTGTCTCTTTTTCGAAACATATTTTTAATTGATTATATCTGAATAAACATATTAAGCTACCGAAGCATATATAAGCAATATATAAAATGTCACTTCCGACTGTTGGGATATGAGTATTAGTCATATAATATTATAATTGATATACATGTAATTGTTAATATTATTCTATAACAGATTGTCTGGAATATTTAATGCTCTTATTCAGCCGTCGATATGGCGAAAATCTAACATAAAATTACAGGTTTTTGCAATCGATGACGAAGCAAAACCTATTTTATAATATTCTATTTTATATAAAGGTTCAAACTCTATTAACTTTATGTAACTTAATGACCAGTCATGACGGAAATTTTATGCCAACCATATATAAAATAAGTTAAACATATATTTTGCATTTATTATCATTTGTTCCTTTAAAGTGACTATGTTGGAAAAATAAAATCATATCCTGCGCCGGCAGACACAAACTTTAGTACTATTTACGCTTGGACATTATGGCAAGTGATATTTTTTTTTTTTTCTTTTTTTTTTTTTTTTTTTTTTTTTTTTTTTTTTTTTTTTTTTTTTTTTTTTTTTTTTTTTTTTTTTTTTTTTTTTTTTTTTTTTTTTTTTTTTTTTTTTTTTTTTTTTTTTTTTTTTTTTTTTTTTTTTTTTTTTTTTTTTTTTTTTTTTTTTTTTTTTTTTTTTTTTTTTTTTTTTTTTTTTTTTTTTTTTTTTTTTTTTTTTTTTTTTTTTTTTTTTTTTTTACTATTCAAGTTGCTTTATACTATGAAAGTTTCTCAGTAAATATAAAATAAGAATACTAATAATTGGTTAAGCTCATATTGTCTTTGATATTTAGCTGAAATGCAGGCTTTTTCAGCTTGACTATTCGATAAGAATAAGTAAAGCTATCCTAGTCATCCGGGCGTCGCGTAACCACTTATGTTAATGTTTTTGTAACACCTCAAATATTTTCAAAGTCCATTAACATATGGCTTTCAAACTTTGCACACTTGTTCACCATCATGACCCTAACCTGTAGACAGGAGGAGGTAACTCAAGTATTTTGACAGAATTATGCCCCTTTTTCGACTTAGAATTTATGTTAAAGTTTTTGTAATACCTCAAATATTTTCAAAGGCTATCGACATATGACTTTCAAACTTTGTACACTTGTTCACCATTATGACCCCAAACTGTAGACATGAGATGGTAACTCTATCAAGCATTTTGACAAAATTATGCCCCTTTTTAATTAGAATTAGTTAATTTTTTTGTAATACATCTAATATATTTATAGTTCATTGACATGTGGCTTTGAAACTTTGCACACTTGTTTACCATCAAGCCCCCAAACATGCATACAGGAGGTGGTATCTCTATCAAGCATTTTGACAGAATTATGCCCCTTTTTCGACTTAGAATTTATGTTAAAGTTTTTGTAATACCTTAAATATTTTCAAAGGCTATCGACATATGACTTTCAAACTTTGCACACTTGTTCACCGTTATGACACCAACCTGTAGACAGGAGGTGGTAACTCTATCAAGCATTGTGACAAAATTATGCCCCTTTTTAATTAGAATTAGTTAAATTTTTTGTAATACATCTAATATATTTATAGTTAATTGACATGTGGCTTTGAAACTTTGCACACTTGTTTACCATCAAGCTCCCAACATGCATACAGGAGGTGGTAACTTTATCAAGCATTTTGACAAAATTATGCCCCTTTTTCGACTTAGAATTAGTTAAAATTTTTGTAACACCTCTAATATATTTATAGTTCATTGACATTGTGGCTAAGAAAATTTGCACACTTGTTCACCATCAAGCCCCCAACCTGTAGACAGGAGGTGGTAACTGTATCAAGAATTTTGACAGAATTATGCCCCTTAAGTCCATTGACACTTGTTAACCATCATGACCCCAATCTTTAGACAGGAAAATGTAACTCTATCAAGCATTTTGACAGAATTATTCACCTTTTATTTTACTTAGAATTAACATTAAAGTTGCATACCACCTCAGATATTTTCATATTCCATTACCATCTGACTTTGAAACAAGTTTAAATTTTATACCATTCTTTTAGAGCATAATAGAATTTTCTCAAAGGCCTATAACTGTAACTTGGATTTAAAGAAAATTTGACCCTTTTGTTAACCTATAAAATTTTACATTATCAAGGCTCTTTTACGATCAAGCACTTAGAATAGTTAAGCGTGCTGTCCTATTGACAGCTCTTGTTATATTTTTTGTCACATGACTGCTTTTGCTGTAATGAAAATCTTAACCTGTTACGCTTTATAATTAAATATTTCAATGAAATTAAATTTGACATTTTTCGAAAAACACAAGACATATGTAACGACGATATTGGTTAGATATCTGTAACCACTTTTATGCTCGTAGTTTTATGTCACGAGTTTGATTTGAACTTTTTGATTTCTTATCATGTCCTAAAGCGTATGTCGAGTACGTCATAGTAAAGTTCAAATGACCATAAATATTAAACTGTTCACTATAAAGTATTTATTTTAACAAAAAACATGGAACAGATGTGTAAAGAAAACATTATTTTAATTTATTACAACAATAATATGAATGAGCACTGCCATTCTGGCGTTAAAATGAAAATAAAAACATGGATACGAGTAGCAAATATAATAAAAGAATAAACTGTTTGTGTGAACTACATTCTGCAAATGAAAATCTATATTTTTAACACTTGTGACATTAACCCACTGATCCCTACCTCAATAAAAAAAAAGAATACCATGCAATGTACGGTATCTTCTTCATAATATTTGTCAATAAGTACAATGCTGTAAAAGTGTAAAAATCTATTTTAGAACTGGTGCCCTTGACTCAACTGAACCCTATAACTCCATCCAAAGGAGAAGACCCCAATATTATGTTCCTACCAAATAGAAAAGACATATGTCAATTGAATAATGTTAATACACCTTTAAAAATATAAAAATATATTTTTGACATTGACATAAACATATATTTTTGACATTGGTGACTTTGATCCACATGACCCCTAACTAAACCCAAAGGAAAAGAACCTGCCTTGGCATGATTGTCTTAAACATGAATACATTAACTTAAAAATAAAGGCTAAATGAGCAAAAATGTTTTAAAGAAATCACACAAGAGCCTTTAGAAAACCCTTACTCAATAAAACATTAGAGGACAATTAAAGGTCTCCACCTACCAAATATAGAAGATTTCATTAAAAAAAAAAATTCAGGTAAATCCAACTTACCGGAATAGGGTCACCATACAAGGCCCTATTTTCAAAGTGAAAAAAGCGGAAATAACTGGCAAAATGGATGGCACATTTATATAACTTGGCAATGTCATGTACTTTTTATTAATATGTAAGCGTGGAAATTATGAACCCATTAGTATAGACAGAACTTAAGATAAATCCAACTTGCCGGTTTAGGTTAACGATATTCATTTTCAAACTGCTGAAAAGGGCAATAACTTGGTCACAATGGAAGCCATATTTATGTAACTTGCCCAGATCAAGTACTTTGTATTGATTAGTAAATATGTAAAAATAATGAAGCCATTTGTACGGGTAGACTCAGGCAAATTAGTGACAAAAATATTGAAATGATCTTATGTACTCAAATCAAGCTAACATGACATTTTTATAAAGTCCCAGCTTGAATTTTTGTATAAATTCTATATATTTTGGTTTTAAGTGTAAAAATATCTATACTGGCATGCGAGCAGTTCCCGTACAAAAATCGTAGTTACTTAAACAATATTTTTTATTACGCTCACTCACCAAAATTTGAATGTTACACATGAATATTCGGCTCGTCACACAAATCATGGAAATTCCATCATGTTCTAAACATAGAATAACCCTTAGTTATGAGGCCTCTGTAGGAGCACATTTGTCTCGGAGCACATTTGTCTTACGTAAGACCAATGCGGTCGCATTTGTCCACCATGAGACAAATGGGACCTCAAATGTCTACCCCAAAAAACTCATTTGTGTGACAAATGTGCTCCGATCAAGTTTTTTAAGGGACAAGAAAGCACATTTGTCTCGTGTGTTTTTAAGGGACAAGAAAGCACATTTGTCTCATGTCATTTTTATGAATTATTTGTCACATTATTCCCACGGCAGAAATTCTTTTTTAGAATCGAGTGAACTATTAATCATAATATTTCTAATTCAAGTAATTGATTGGCTTAACCTTAAGGCGTACACTGAAACAAACTAAATCCCGTTCACGATGGTACAATGGTGACAGCGCGGTGGCACGATGTTACGTTGATGAAAACGCGATGGTGTGATGGTGAAAACATAATGGTACGAACGTGAAACATCGACTGTACGATGGTGAAACAACGGTTGTACGATGGTGAAACAACGAAGGTTCGATGATGATACTATGGTGAAAGACGATGTTACGATGGCGAAAATACGATGGTACGATATGATGAAACTGCGATGGCATGGTGATGAAAACGCGATATTATTTTCTCTATCGTGTCATCGCATCATCGTGATTTCACCATCGTGTCATCGTGTTTTAATCATCGTACCATCTCAATTTCACCTTTGTACCATTGCGCATAGCTGTTCAGGGAGTCAAAATGTTACTTATGTCCAAACGGAACACCGTAATCGGTTGATATTGAATGATACAATATCGTGACTCGTTTCGCATCTTGCCGAAATCTCGCATCTCGCTTCGCATCTAGTTCGTGAGACAAGAAATTGATTCCAGGTCATATACCGCTAAGTAGTATTCCCTTTATAGTCTACATAAAATCACTTAAAGGCCCATTATGCCTGAGAAATGCTTTTATTTGTATTCCTTAAAAGCTTTGTATTTTTGGTATACTTTTATAGCTCCAAAAAGTTACTCATTGGCTAATTACCTAAAGCATTTTTCATCTGCTGCTTTTTTGCAGTTTGTACAGTTGAAGTGATTTAGAATTTTGTATTGAAGTCAAAATACTACATTTTTTTATGACGCATTATTTCACATTTATCGCGAATTTCTTTAGATTACAAGCATCTAACTTCCTCAGACATCATTATTTGAATATTAATAATTTCATACTTGCTCTGTCTAAAGAAGTAAAAATTTATTCATTTCTGAAATCTCGTGGTACGGGATAATTCGACATTGCGAGACCTCGTGTTACAATATCGTGCCTCGCTTCGTGTCTCATCGGAATGTCGCGTCTCGCACGATTCTCAGTCGTCCGATATTCCATAATTATGGCATTACCCGGATTATTTTAGGAACTCATACATGTTGTAAATGCTTTTTCAATGGCGGATCTGAAAGCCGCAGTTCTTAGAAAATGACGATTTTTACATACATATATTTCTGATGAAAACAAAATACGTCTGTAATGGTCTTCTTATTTTCTTCCATAGATCATTTAAGGGCCTACGTGACCGATTGATTAAAAAAAACACTTGTCCCTAACCGCTGTAGGTTCGACATATACACGGGGCATCTAACTATTCATCGAACTTTGCGAGGATCCCGGTCAGTGTCCAAATGCGGAATACATATCCGCATGCGCACGTCATAGCTATCGCGTGCGCACGTAATAGTATCGTGTGGCCACGTAAAAGCTATCGTGTGCGCACGTACTAAATAAGAAAATTGTATGTCCCCTTTATGCCACCGTAGATACTACCTTGTTTTTGCTAAGAATATTTCTAGTGCCATAAATCATTTTTAAAACTTTAAGCATTGAAAATAAACGTATCACAATTGATAACGATAACAATAGACTTGCTGCATATGTGTTTAGGTTCTAGATGCTGCACTTGTAGAAATTTTCTTTGTGACATGCAGAACAGGGATATTCTTTAATTTAATATATGACTCCTATGCAGAGGCAGGAAGTTTTTGACTGACCTAAAAACGGTTTTATAAATACAAAAAACACTGAACAATGGCTGGTTGCCGGTAAACGGACGGGCATAATAATTACCTTTTAAGAATTTTATGGAAAAATGTGAGACAAATGTGCTTCGAGTGTCCTTTCTATTGTGTGTCGAACACATCTGTCTCATTTCCAATTTGCCGCAAATATGAATGTTTACAAACACATCGGTCACACTTCGTGAGACAAATGTGCTCCGAGACAAATGTGCTCCTACAGGCCTCATATGGGGTACAGAAATTATTCCCTGTGGTCTGAAGACCGCAGGGTATTGGTACGCGTTTAACTTTTGAGGCATGGAGGAGCACGTGACCTGTTTTCGGTACATGGAGGAGCATGTGATCTGTAAACCGTACATGATTGGTTAATTGACCTTTTCGAAAACCTAGCTAAATACCGTTTGCCGGTACGTTTCGGATTTACCTCTAGGGAATTAGTCCGAATTACACCTAGTTAACAACGAAAAACTATTTATACGTGATATTTCTAATTTTCTATAATTATTTTACCGTTTAAGGTGGAAGAACTTGAATGATGTGTTTGAAAATTATCAATGTTTCTTTAATATCTATCTCAAATTTTACATAATACTGAAAATCTACAAAATTAAAATATTCGTAGTGGCATCTGCCATACTTAATAGAGATATTTTCTGCGTAAACTTGTGTGTTTACTTTTTTTTTCTCGGAATTATTCAGAAAATGGTATTTAATCATTTTCTTAAAAAGAATAATTGTTTTACTCGTATGTTCGACCTTCTCCGGTCTCCGGTCTTTAACGGTCATCAGTTTCCAAAGACCTTCTTCTATATTGATCGATTATTGTCAACTATATTCCTGATACAAACGTTTATTTATTCCCCCAAACAATGTTGAAAATAGTTAAATGAAATATCTTTATATCATTAAAAATGTTCCCCGCAGGAAACCATTTTACTTGTCCATTATTTTGTATGAAGAGAAGTAGTTCCCGTACATAAAATTTAACCCATTATAATTATACAATTTTATTATATCGGACCTATTTTTTCATTTATAATTGTTGAACAGACCATTTTCTAAGAGATAAATAGATGTAATTCAGGAAATAGAAAGTAGACTAAACGCGTGTATCTATTACCCGGTACCGTTACCCCCAACGCATTCACATGCGATGGCATGCTTGTATGCATGATATTTTACGCATCAAAGCCATTATTTTATATAGTAATATTGGTCAAAATTCTGATAATTAAAAAAGTTTTCATCACATTGCCTTCTTATCTGTAAACAGGTGGTATTAGTGGAAACCCCTTGAACATGCCTCACGTGTAAGTATGTTTGCGCATGCGCGCAAGGACGGAATCTCCCAGATAAAACAAGGTCACGTTTTGACAACGCACAGGTGAAAGTGATTTAAAATGAGACTTTTTATACGTACTGCCGAACTGACACTTAGATTTTGTCTCGTTTATGTATCTGCTTGATTTGAAATGAATTTTTGAAGAATGCATGTAAAAATCAAGCGTTTAAATGAAAAATTCGGGTACTTCTTCTGTACGGGAACTGCTCGCATGCCAGTATATGTTGAACGAAATTTAAACACCGAGTGAATCACCGAGTAGTTTTAAAACAAGCCATGCGACTTGAACAAACCCTGGAAGTTACAATAACAGATATTGTGGATATTGTATGATTGAAACAAGTCTAAGGCGTTTATTTGACATCTTCTTTAACGTTGCCAGAGTTCACTTTGACAACTATTGTGAAATCTGAACGCTCTAACCTGACCCGCGTGGGTCAAGTTAGGAAACCACCATTTTATTCTTTGTAGGAAGAAGGGTTTGTTCCTGTGACTGCCATTTACAGCATAATGAATGAAAAATACAAAAACGAAGAAATGAAAATTTTTGCCTTAATGTATTTAAAAAAAAATCCAACTATTTTATGTTAACCTTGTACGGACAGATGGACAGACAGACGGACAGTTCAATTACTATATATATAATACATGTCACTAACTCTAAGCTACTAGGCTACCGACTTTAGGCTGTTAGATTGCCAACTTCAGGTTGCAAAGCTGATATCGATAGGCTGTTAGCATATTAGGCTGCCTCCTCAGGATGCTAGACTTCCGACGTTTGACTTCTAGAGTGTTAGGCGAATTCCTAAGCAATTTAGGCATCCTGTTCCGACTGCGAAACGATTTGCCTCCTCAATCTTCCAGGTCATCATTCTACCACCTCAGGCAGCCAGGCCGTTAAACTGTATCTTCTATTAGTTTTACAGACATGATTGTATATATCTATTTACAGAACAAGCCAGTTTTGCAGTTTTATACAAAAAGTAGACACTTGTATAATTACCAATATGTACTTGCATACAATCAGCTAAAAGTCAAACGCAAAACAATATACATTTATTTACAAGATGAATGTTATCGTCGCCTAAATTGCAGCGCAGTTCAATAAATAATAAAGTCACTCGCTTTCAACAGACGTAATTCGTCTTTAGTAAGCAGATTTAATTAATATAATACAACAATAAAACTTCAGTTCAACAAAAAAAATACATCTTGTGACATTTAACGGTAGTGTTGCGACATTTAACAGTAAGGGAAATTCGTGCGACATTTAACGTTAACATTGCGACATTTAACGGCAAATGATTTTGCGA
The DNA here is from genome assembly GCF_026571515.1 of Ruditapes philippinarum. Taxonomy (NCBI): domain Eukaryota; kingdom Metazoa; phylum Mollusca; class Bivalvia; order Venerida; family Veneridae; genus Ruditapes; species Ruditapes philippinarum. Next base: position 35,118 of record NW_026859412.1, on the reverse strand, counting down.
CATTTAGTGGCGGTTGCGACATTTAGGGGTAATTGTGCGACATTTAGCGGCAAGTGCGACATTTAACGGCGTACACGGTATACATTATTCCTGGCAGTTCTAGAAAACAATGTATACATGAAGAAATCATGCTTAAATATTAAATTCAAAGCGTATTTTTATCCTGTAAGTAAATGCTCTACATCAAGTATGTTTTCAGTCATTCCAATGAAATGGAAAAAAACAACAATCAAACAAACCCAAAAACCCAAACAAACACAAGAAACGGAGGTAAGAAAAATATCTCTTGAACTGAAATACACTCTAAACCACCGTTATATAACCAAATGTGTGTGCAAATGATACGCGTACTATGCTTCATAATGATTTACACACTAAGTCTTATTGACTAATAAAATACGCTTAAACGGGCCGTAACTTAGCACAAGAAACACACTGGTACATAAGAATCCCAGAACATATTTTGAGTTATCACAAGAACTCCGTGACATTTGAAAAATCGGGTATAAGTTTATTAGCCTGGGCTTTATGTTTGCAACTCTGCATTATAATTATGTAATTATGTATAGCAACGAAGAAGATCACAAATGAAAAGGTCAATATGTACGAATGAGCAAGTAATTTGGAAATTTTACTCAAAACTACCAAATTTTTTTTATAAATAGGCGATGAAAAATGGAATAAAAGGTTTTTCTGAAACATTATACAATATGTAGGACAAGCTTAATTATCAAAGTTTAATTTAGCACCTCAAACTCCCCATTTAAAGGTAAAAATGACCATTTTTCACGTGAGTTCTCCAAGTAAATAGAAAAGTTTTCCATAGAAATCCGTAACGTTTTCCAGGAACTCCGTGACAGTTATCATAAGAACTCCAAACAAGTTATCATAAGAACTCCATCCTTCGTGTAACAATTCCTCCCCCGTGAAAAGGCCCGAGTGATTAATTGCAAAGCATTTGAACGAAAACCATGCATTATTTACTTTATCACATACCATTGTATTGTACGGTCGTACATAAATTTTGACATGATATCATTTGAGTTTTTATAATACTGCACGTTTGTAACGTCGCTTTTCATCGGATATTTTTTTCTTTTGAGTGAAATATGGAATATATTTTCACGAAACATAATAAAAGTCTATATTTTTTCACGAGCCGGAATAAATTCATTAAATAATATTATGTTTAGTGAAAATATGCTATATATTTGACTTATATATACGAAAAATAAATTATGTTACCTTTTTATTTAATTTTACCTTCAAGGAAAAAAAATGTTGACGAAAACTTCCATTTGTTACGCAGTCGCAACTATACAGCACGCAGTAAGATATTGACTATTTAAAGGTGCGGGATGCAGTTCATTAAACAATTTATCCTTGAACTGTCTTGAGAAAAAATAACCAGCTAATTTCTGATAATGATATGCTACAGACTGCCATAGGAAATCATCTGAGAAAGAAGTCCCAAAATATTAATATGAGTTTTGACTCCGCCCATTTTCATATTTATTTATATATGCTATAAATTTGACTTGACTGATTATAAGATATTGAAAGAGTGTAGGTTTAATACTGAATAAATTGAACGAGTTGAATAAAATCATATTATGCGAGCCTCTGGCAATAAATTTAGTGTTGAATCTACACGAATATATTATTCTATTTATCACATACCTAAAATATACGGAATTCCATAAACGACATCCTTCTATTTACTGTCAGCTGCCTACTGTCACCTGCTAACTGTCAATTGTCACCTGCTTACTGGCAACCGCCTACTGTCAACTGCTTACTGGCAACTGCCTAATGCCTGCTTAATGTGCACTGTTAATTGATAGTTCAAGTTCAAGTTCAAATTTTATTAGCAAATCGGCAAATCATTGTCTTTGGCAATACATACAAAAAAATACATTTATAGATCTTGAAATATAGCACACATAACTACAAAATACATATATACACAATTCAAATATCAGTATTCGTTTTAAATTAACAAATAACAAAGTAGTAATAATAATACGAGTATATCATTAATTTCGTCTATTTATCATTTGTTCCATGGTATTACACGGTGCATATCCATATCGGTACCCTCTTTGCGAAATCTGCTCAAACGGTACCCTCTCTGAACATGCACAGGTCATTCTCTGCTAAAAACAAACCAACGATGGATAACAATACAGTAAAATTTCATTGTAATAAGGAAAGGAGGTATGACACGTATAAAAGATGTATACCATGGAACACTAGAATGTTTTATTTATGTGCTGCTTTGTCATGTGCCCGATTTTCATGTACTGCAACTTCACAATAAGCTACAAAAAATCGACATGTCTTGCTTCGCCCATCAACTCGACATATTTTTCGGGCTGAAATGAACCTGTGGTTTGATTATATATGCATCATACATATTTAATATGTTCATGATGATATCATCTTCGGACGAATGGCAGTATATTGTCAAAAATAAATGTAAAATTCATAAAAACACCCTACTTTCGGTTTTGCAGCGGCACGGGCTACCTCTCTTCATTTGAATTTTTATATCACAGGTACCCTCTCATTATTGAACACATATAGGTGTAATGATTATACATAGTTACTCCCCTTTGTTGAATAATCGCCATTGATACAGCAATTTATTTATCAAACGATAGTTTGCTTTATATTTTATCAGGTAAAGGTGTTTGATACTTACAGATCTAGTTTTATTTAATATCAGATTGTGAATAATTTAAACATGTTGTCATCCGTCGATAGGTATAAACATTTATTATAGATTTTATAAAAGAATTTATTAGACGCTCATTATTTGAATAATAACGTAAGGAAAACGTTTTTATATGATCGAGACGCTTTTAAGGGAATGAGTATAAATAATGGGATAACCTGTTGACCCTTTCTAAATGGATTTGTCTATGCGTATATATACCAGAGTTTTATTGCAGAATGGGAGAGTTGAATTTGAGGTTGATTAGAGAACTTGTTTAAAGTAAATTAATATTTTATTTTTGTAATTTTGTTGTTATTAACTTGCTACGAGCTTCCTTCCCATAGGGAATAGTTAAGCAGTTAGTTAAGTGAAAAACCGGGTTGCATAAATATAAATATTGTTTACTGTTTTCGTGATATTTATTGATATGAAAGGAACTGAGAGATAAAATACAGTTGAAGAATATTCTATAGTTTTAAGACGTCTGACGGATAAGTTTTAGTATTTATATATAAAAATACCTGTTTATAAAAATACTCTTGATTTCAAATATAATTAATATTTTTGTGAAATCATTTACGGATCATTTCTTACAAATCATAGTGACAAGGTAGTCCTGAGGAAAATTATATATTTATATATTAATTACACTTTTATAGATAATACGATATTTGAAATATAGGCAATTTCTCGGTGCACGTTACAGATATTTTTGGTGGCAGCGGTGGGATATATTAGATCTTCTAGTTGTAAAGATACGTAAGGTTCATAGTATTTTAATAAGGTCTGATAGATAGTTAACACTAACACTTACTCACGTTTATCTTTTTATTTGTTTTGTCATACGGATTTTTTTTAGTCTGACGAATCAGTAAAGGTAGCATTTTTTTTTAAGAACATAATATTTGTCACAAGATTAATTATTGTTATTTTACACTGCAAAAATGGCTAATCCTTGGGACGATGATGGAGAGATGAGTTTGAAAAGGAAACTTAGATTTTTAGAAATAGAGAACGAAAGTTTAAAACTTCAAATGGAAATTCGAGTATTAGATCAATATATATGTGAAACAAATATTTCTCCGTCCACATTAAATTCTACAGAATTTTTTAAGAAATTGAATGACATGGCAACTTCTACACCTAAAGAAAATTTGAGAAACGTGTCTGACAGGGTTTTAAGTCAAGAAAGTTTTACTGATGCATATGACTCTCAGTTTGAAAATCTGACAGGAAACACAAAACCAAAATCACATGATTATTCACAGGTGATAGCCTCAGTAAATGGAAAAGGCACACACATTTATGAATCTCGCAAGAGTATGCATCAGAGTACGCAGACTCCGACTATGGGACTTAAAGATAATAGACATAGAAATGATACTTGCAGAAAGACATCATTTTTACAAAGTCCAGGAAGAGATATGACTAAGAAAATACAATTTCAAGATCAAGATTCGATATGTTTAACTGACTTACAACAGGACTTACAACAGTCAGATCAGACTAATATGAAGGTTGACGAGTCTCTACCATATATTAAAACTGACAAACATGATGTATCAGATTCACATTGGTCAAACCAAAATACAAAATCATCAAAACAGTATGTTATGATGAAACCTGCGACATATGACGGGTCAATTTCCTGGATTGATTATAAAGCACATTTTGATGCATGTGCTGAAATAAATAATTGGACAGATAAACAGAAAGGACTTTACCTATCAGTTTCTCTTCGAGGCGATGCCCAGGGTGTTTTTGGGAATTTAAATAACAAAACACCAAGTTACAGTGAATTAGTTTCAGCGTTAGAAGAACGTTTTTCACCCAGAAATCAAACAGAATTATATAGGGCACAACTTAGAGATAGGAGACAGAGAGCCTCAGAAACTTTATCACAGATGGGTCAGGACATTAGAAGGTTAACAAATTTAGCTTACCCATCAGCCCCGACAGAAGTCAAAGAAGCCTTAGCTAAAGAGCAGTTTATAGATTCTTTGATAAATTCTGACATGAGACTTCGAGTTAAGATGACCAGACCTACAAATTTAAATGATGCTATCAGGCATGCTGTTGAGCTTGAAGCTTTTAACACAACTGAAAGAAAGCGATTAGATAGACAAGGTTTTACGAGATCGATAAACAGGGATAATAATAACGTACAAAATGATAGAAATAGGTCGAATTTCAAACATAACACTCCAGTAAAACCAATTTTTACTCAACATTCCCAACAAAGGCAATTTTCTGGTCAAAGTTTCTTTTCTCGTGAGTTAGAACAACTTAAAAAGTCTATGGAAGAAATGAGAGCTATGTTCAAAAATTTTCAGACCCAAAATTCACAATATTCTGAAAGTAAACCTGAACAAAGTAGAAATATGCAACAAAGTAGGAATATGCAATCTTCCAATATTTCAAACACCATGCAAAATAAACATTCATCTCATAACATTTATGAAAATAGAAATAGGGTCCCATTTACTTGTTATAAATGTGGAGATATCGGACATATACAAAGAAATTGTCCTAAACAACCAGAAATAAATAATACACAAACTCTAAAATCACAGCAAGAGACACATCAGTCCGTACAAAGTTCAACGAGGCATGGATCAGGTTTATACATAGATGCAAAAGTTAATGATGTGAGTGTTTCTTGTCTAATAGACACAGGTGCAACTCTTACGATAATATCTGAAAAATTGTATGACATGATATGCGAGTCTACGATACCACTTGAATTGAAAACATGTAGCTTTAATATTGCTACAGCATCTGGCGAACCATTACAAATAAAAGGAAAAGCTAATGTATCAATAGAAATCGAGGGTCAAAAGAGTCTCTTTGATGTTGTTGTTTCTTCAATAGAGACTGATATCATTTTAGGTATTGACTTTATGCAATCACAAAACATGATTATAAATGTAGCATCCAACACTATATCTGTCAGAGGTAAGTCATGTAAATTGAAATGTCAAGGGCCAGTCGGATGTTATAGAATAATATGTACAGATAGAGTTTTTGTCCCAGCTAGAAGTGAAGTTTTAATACAGGGTAAAGTTCAAGAAAAAGAGTTTTCCAATAAAGGTTTATTCATGATAGAGCAAAGTAAACGTCCCTTATTAGACAATAATGGTTTGATAGCACGAGCAGTAGTTCAAGGAAATGAGAAAGTTCCCGTCAGATTGATGAATATATCCGATGATAATCAAGTACTGTATCCGGGAACAAACATTGCATTGATGAGCCCTGTTGATAGTATAAGTACACCAGTGATCAAAAATAGATCTGAAACACAGCTTCCAGGTCATTTGACGGATCTTTATGAGCGAGCTATAGTTGATTTAGATAAAAATCAAAGTAAACAAGTCAAAAAGCTTCTAATGAAATATTCTTCAATATTTTCTGTAAATGATTCTGATCTTGGTCGTACCGGTATTATTAAGCATCAGATACCTACCGGTGATGCAAGACCCATAAAACAGCCGATAAGACGTTTGCCAGAACACATGAATAAGGAAGTAAATACACAAGTTCAAGAAATGTTGGATAAAAATGTTATACAGCCATCAACAAGCCCTTGGTCTAGCGGAGTAGTTCTTGTTCGAAAGAAAGACGGAACTCAGCGATTTCGTTATGGGCAAAGATTTTGATGATATGCTGAATAATTTAGATACAGTTTTTCAACGTTTGTCTACAGCTGGATTGAAACTTAAAGCAAAGAAATGCTGTTTATTTGCTAAGAAAGTAGAATTTTTAGGACATATAGTGTCTGAAAAAGGGATTGAGACCGATCCTAAGAAAACAGAATGTATTCGGAAATGGACGTCACCAACTAGTACAAAAGAAGTGCGATCTTTCTTAGGGCTTTGTAGCTATTATCGGAAGTTTATTGAGAATTTTTCTGCTATAGCAAAGCCGCTTCATCGTTTAAGTGAGAAAAATAGAAAATTTATATGGACACAAGATTGTGAAGAAGCATTTAAAATATTAAAACAAAAATTAGTTGAATCTCCAGTACTTTCTCATCCAGATTTTTCGAAACCGTTTATTCTTGATTGTGACGCTTGTCATGAATCTATAGGAGCTATTTTGTCTCAAAATATTGATGACAAGGAACATGTTATTGCCTATGCTAGTCGCACATTAACCAAGTCTGAACGGAAATATTGTGTTACCCGTAAGGAGTTATTAGCTTTGGTACATTTTGTGAAATATTTCAGGCATTATTTGTATGGAAAGAAATTTTTAGTCAGAACGGATCACGGATCTTTAAGATGGCTCATGAATTTTAAAAGCCCAGAAGGTCAAGTTGCTAGATGGATTGAAATTCTATCAGCTTACGATATGAAAATTGAGCATAGACCCGGAAGATTACATACAAACGCAGATGCAGTTTCAAGAATACCATGTAAACAATGTGGAATTACAGGTCATTTATTACAGGAAAGAGAGAATCATTTCGTGGCACAACTTCAAAATGATGCATCAACATTAGAAGAAATCATATCTGACGATATCACCTTACATGATGCTCAACAAATGGACGAAAACATCCAAACTGTTATGAAGTGGATAAACGGTGGTGAAAGACCAAATTACAAACATATTGGATCAGCAGGTTACTTTTTAAAATCATTATGGACACAATGGACAAGATTAAGCATACAAGATGGTTTGTTAGTAAGAAAATGGGAAGTAATTGGCACAGACAATTATTATTGGCAAGCAGTTGTTCCTATGAAATATAGGTTAAAGATTTTAAGATATTCGCATGACATTAAGGCTTCAGGTCATCTAGGGATAAGAAAAACTCTAAGTAAGATACGTCAACGTTATTATTGGCCAGGTTTACAAAATGATGTAAGGTCATACGTATCAGGCTGTGAAGCATGTTTAAAACGTAAAAGTCCTAATAAAACAATTAAAGCACCTATGCAAATTAATAGATCTGGTTTCCCGATGGAAAGAATAGCTATTGATATTTTAGGTCCTTTACCAGAAACTGAAATTAATCATAATAAGTATGTACTTGTTATAGCAGACTATTTTACGAAATGGACTGAATGTTTTGCTATTTCAAATATAGAAGCACGCACTGTAGCTAAAGTTTTAGTAGAGGAAGTAATTTCACGTTTCGGCATACCTACTATAATTCACTCGGATCAAGGTAAGCAATTTGAAAGTTTACTTTTTCAAGAAATGTGTAAGTTATTACAAATCGAAAAGACACGTACAACTCCATATCACCCGTCATCAGATGGATTAGTGGAACGATTTAATAAAACGTTAATGTCTATGGTTGGTATATTTGTCAAAGATCATCATCGAGATTGGGATGAACAATTGCCGTATGTGATGATGGCATATAGAGCCACAGTTCATGAAAGTACAGGTATGTCTCCAAATTTTTTAATGTTTGGAAGAGAGACAAGTACACCATTAGACATAGCTTTTGAAATGCCCCCAGTAATGAAAGTAGTCCCAACTTCTCAGTGGGCTTGGGAGTTACAGGAGAAACTTGAATCAGCTTATAGTTTTGTAAGAGAGTATACAGGTAATGCGATTAAAAGACAGAAAATGTATCATGATACTAAATTATCGTTTAACACTTTTCAAATTGGTGAAAATGTTTTTGTTTATTTTCCAGTTAAGAAAGTAGGATGTTCCTCTAAGTTGACATCTTATTGGAAAGGACCATTCAAAATTGTTGAGAAAATATCAGATGTTTTGTACAAAGTTAATTGTGGTCAGTTTGCTTCATTACAGATCATTCATGTTAATAGATTAAAGAAATCAAGAAACCAGACTTTATTTGAACCAAATGATGAAAGCAATTCTAATACAAATCAGCAGATTATTAATGATGTTGAATCAGTGTCTGATTTTCTTTCAGATAATGACCAGTCACAAGATGAAGGTGATAATGATGAGATTGTTATTAGTAAATTTGGTAGAAAAATAAAGAAGCCATTATATTTAAAAGATTATGTATGTTCTATTTGCAGGATGGCTAATGCAAAGGTTATAAGTCCAAAAGTAATTTGTGCAGTATGTAAGATGAGTCTCGCTCTGTCAAAGTATGAAGAACATATCTTGAAGTGTATAACAGAAAGACCAAGATGTGATATTTGTGGGAAAACATTTAAGAAGGCATATTATGCAAAGCTACATAGAGCAAGACAACATGAGAAGAAAGAGATTGCTACAAATCACAAAGATATTGATACGGAAATTGACAATGGAAATAAATCAGAAGAAGACAATCTGATAGATCAGCATGTTGATATTGATGATATGGTTATAGATGAAAATGAGAAACAAGTATCTGATGTGGATGAGGAATTAGACTATCTTGATGATATAGGCAGTAGTCCAGATGTGTCAGTTTTGGAAGAGATCAGTGATAGTGAGAAAAATATTGACAAGAATAATAATGATAAAAGTATAGTAATGAATAAGTCAGAGAGTTGTGTTGATACAAATATTGATGAGAAGTTATGTGGTAAAGAACGTGTTTTTGAAGGAAGGCTCGTAAGGAAATTAACAAGGCCCCAACCTGTTGTTGGGACAGAGCAAAGGAAAATGGTTGGACCCTTGTTCAGAAAGGCAGCGGTTACGGCCGCAATGTTGAAGAGAACACGTGAGTTGGGATCAGTGAGTGGTGGGAAAACTGTGGGGAAGAGTGCGGAGCCTGAGAGAGATGTTGGTGAGTCGGTTCAGGTAGAGGATGATGGGGAATTAAATACAAGTGTGAATGATCAAGAGGAAAGTAATGAGATAAATAAGATGAAATTAGAGTATGAATTGGAGAAGGTTAAATTAGAGAGAAGGCGAACAGAATTAGAATTTGCAAGATTAGAGTCTACAGAAAGGATGAAGAAGGAGGAACTACAGTTCAAGAAAGAAATGATTCATAATATGTTAAACATTATTAAAGAATAAATGTAAAGATTAGTTAAGCAGTTAGTTAAGTGAAAAACCGGGTTGCATAAATATAAATATTGTTTACTGTTTTCGTGATATTTATTGATATGAAAGGAACTGAGAGATAAAATACAGCTGAAGAATATTTTATAGTTTTAAGACGTCTGACGGATAAGTTTTAGTATTTAAATATAAAAATACCTGTTTATAAAAATACTCTTGATTTCAAATATAATTAATATTTTTGTGAAATCATTTACGGATCATTTCTTACAAATCATAGTGACAAGGTAGTCCTGAGGAAAATTATATATATATATATTAATTACACTTTTATAGATAATACGATATTTGAAATATAGGTAATTTCTCGGTGCACGTTACATAGGTACTCTCAAAGCACGACATATGCTTTTATTTGCGTTAATCGTAAAGTGTGTATGTAATACTTTTTACTTTTATGTAAACATTACATACTTAATGATTAACGCAAATAAAAACATATGTCGAGCTTTGAGGGTATATGCTCTAAGGCCTTGCTCAGCAAGAGTGTTAGAGCATATAACAGTCTTAGTTGCTTCAGAAAAGCTAATCGTATAAGACAATTTTACCCCTGAATATGAAAAAATATCAACAATATCTACAAACTGACCGTCAATGTTTTTACTAAAATTATGTACAGATTTCCTTCTTTCAAAAAACACAAACTTTTTATAAATTCTATTGCGCATTATTAACGAACAAATGTTTGCCATACAATTTACCAAAGTGATACCCCTGTAGTTCGAGGATTATCATTGTATTGTTACACCATGAATCAGGATAAACACTTGATTAAAACATATTTACACAGATATTTACTTATAAAATAATTAGCATCAATGAAAAAATCCGTCACTATATTTTGATATTCCGCACTTTTATTTTTATTCAACGATGAAATTGTTTTAGAGATCTCTTCTATTGTAATTTGGGTATCTAGCTGCTCGACGTGTACAGGTGAATCACGTGACTGTGAAAAAGCGGCTAAAACGGATAAAATGCAAACTGTCACACCTGCCGATTAAATGCCTGAAAGTGAATGTCGGCTTTTTACGTCCTTCATCCAATGTGTTTATATGTTACAATGGGAGACCTTTTGAAACAGTATTGATCAAGAAATTACTCTGTATCATAGATAAAGGCATTCACCGATAAAACCTTAATTGGAATTCGTTAAACATGTATAATTTTCGTATTACTAAGCAGAAAGATAGGTATATATTTCCCGTTTTGAAGTATGGAAACCAACATATTACCGAATGGCTCCGAACATAGCCGACTGGTTCCAACCTTCAAAGTGCAGCGTATTTTGCACACGGCAAAGCTGGGGCCACGTTTGAATTTATGGAAAGATTTTGTAAATGGAGTAAAACGGCGATAATCGGCTGTGAAGCTTAAAATTGACCATCATCGTGAAGAATTATATCTTTTGTGTCGATAGACCAAAGGATTATGTGACAATATTGGAAATGGAATAAAATACATGGTGATTATGACGGTAGGGGTGCGGATTTTTTTCCGGCGAACAGTTTTTATCTTGTGTGTCATTATAGACGTTGAAATATGATTTTTTTACAAAACGGCTTATATTAAGTTTTTTGATATATATGATCAGTGCATGTGCTGGGATTGGCAAATTTGCATTTTATTTGGATTTTAAAGGCGTTTTGAGCTCCACACTCCAAGTGTCTGTGATTTTCTTCTACAAATATATTATATTGCCAAATTAAAGTTTAATAGACTATGAAATTCTAAACAAAAGCAAGGGAGTGTTGACATAATGGTCAATATGTCCGCCTCTTAACTAAGGTATAGCGGGCTTAACCCCGTCAATGTTGAATGTTAAACACAAATTATTTATGGATAAGTTATTAATAAGTTGATTTTCCTAAAATGAGTCCTATATCTGACACAATCACACGGTGCAACAGTTTGACGACATTGCAATGAATTTGAAAGTACAAATTATTTTGCTTAATTATAAAATAATCCTTTTAAATTTAACTTACCATTGTTTTCCGTAAAACGTACCTTAGCAGATATTGATAATGGTTTACAACGTGATCAGCTTTCAAATCCAATACAAAGTGTTAACAAGAAATATGGTTTCCTGCGGGGAACATTTTTAATGATATAAAGATATTTCATTGAATTATTTCCAACATTGTTTGTGTGTGTGTGGGGGGGGGGGATAAATAAAGGTTTGTATCAGGAATATAGTTTACAATAATTGATCAATATAGAAGAAGGCCTTTGAAAACTGGTGACCGTTGAAGACCGGAGAAGGTCGCACATAAAACAATTATTTATTTTTAAGAAAATGATACAATATGCCTACCATTTTATGAATAATTCCGAGCAAACGAAGAAGAAAGTAAACACAAAGTTTACGCAGAAAATATCTCTATTTATTATGGCAGATGCCACTACGAATATTTATTTATTTATTATATTTATTATTTTGTAGATTTTCAGTATAAACAATATTTTGTTTGTAAAATTTGAGATAGATTTTAAAGAAACATTGATAATTTTTAAACACATTATTCAAGTTTTTCCACCTGAAACGGTAAAATAATTATAGAAGATAAGAAATATCACATTATAGTTTTTTTGTTGTTCTTAATTAGCTGTAATTCGGACTAATTCCCTAGAGGTAAATCCGTAACGTACAGGCAAACGGTATTTAGCTAGGTTTTCGAAAAGGTCAATTAACCAATCACGTACGGTTTACAGACAATATAAATTCATTTCCTCGGATTGCCCTACTGTATGGCATCTAGAGTGTTACATGTATCTATCTGTAGTAAAAATGTATGAAATGTACTAATGCCAGGAACAAAATATTGAACCTGTCAGGAAACATATATATTACAATATTTTTAACACACAGTTTAACTTAGCAGTTTAATGTTTAATGTTCCTTAAAAAGATGTATGCGATGCATGTGCTGAATATGAAATGAACAAAATTAAGTATGGAAGTGTTGATGCTGAAAACTGAAAAATTTCAATCTCACATGAAAGACAAAGCAGAGACTTTTGAAGAACGAAAAAAGGACAGAGCTTATGTTTCTTAAATAGCTGATGTTTCTAAAATGGCTTAGAAAATGTTCTCAGTTGTCCTAGATGATATACCGGGAATTCCTTTTATAAAAGAAAACTTAGTGTTTACAATTCGATTGCTCATTGTCTTAAAAACAGGAGAGCATTGTGGGGAGAACATATTGCTGGGAGAGGAGCGAATGAGATTGCTTCTGCTTTATATAGAATTTTAAGGGATATCATTAATGAATATACTCAAATAGAAGATATAATTCTTTAGTCGGACTCATGTATAACACAAAATCGTAATTCTATGATGACAGTCGGTTTGAAATTTTTCTGCATGCACATACCAAAATCAAGACTTTAACGCAGAAGTATTGTACTCCTGGACATTCATCCATCCAGGAAGTGGACAACATTCATAGCCGTGTCGCGACGCAGTATGCTATATGCGGCAGCATGCTATGTTTTTTTCAGTATGGCTTAGTGCTGATGGATGTATGCGGCAATATGCCAAACAAGTAAAAAATTGCTGGGAAATGCAGCAATGTGATTGTCACGACGAAAAAAAAAAGAAAAAATACAAAAAAAACAGTTATAAGTATAATGTAAAGGTATCTCCAAATAGCATTGAGTTTAATTGACAGGTTAACTTGTTAAGAAGGTTTTTAAGTATTGTAATGTAACTTGTTACAAGAGCCATATGCATATGTAGTAGAGCAGAATAATTATATAATTTATCATTCTTGTGTACTGCATACCTCTTTAGTGAGATCTATCCACATATGAAGTTTCATGTTGATATCTCAAAGGCTTTTGTAGTTATGCTCTGGACGAAATTAAGTATGAAAAGTAACAAAGGGCAATTATAACCTGAAAAATAATGCACGGTAGGTGTGTGCCGCACTCCTCCTCAATGAGATTTATCCACCTATGAAGTTTGACGTTAATACCCCTAACACTGTTTGAGATAAGCTCCGGACAAAAAGTTTGAAAAATAACAAAGGGCAATAACTCACAATTATAAAGGGTATCATTCTTGCGCACAACATTCCTCCTCAATAACATCAATCCACCAATGAAGTTTCATGTTGACATCTCAAAGACCTTTTGAGTTATGCTCCACTCAGGTGAAAAATTAAGTATGAAAAAGTACAAAGGGCAATTACTTACTCAAAAACTATGAAGGATAGAGTCATCACTCTTTTGCACTGCACACCTCCTGAGTGAGATCTATCTACCTATGAAGTTTCATGTTGATATTTCAATGGCTTTTGTAATTATGAAGTTGTAACCTCTAACAATTTTTGAAATAAGCTCCGGACAAAAAGTATGAAAAATATATTAAACAGAGGGCTATAACTCAAAAATTATAATGGGTAAAGTTATCATAACAGAGGGCTATAACTCAAAAATTATAATGGGTAAAGTTATCATTTTTGTGCACAACATTCCTCCTTAATAAGATTTATCCACCTATGAAGTTTCATGTTGACATTTCACAAGCTTTTTTAGAAATATGCTCAACTCAGGTGAAAAATTTAGTATGAAAAATAACAAAGGGCAATAATTCAAAAATATGAAGGGTAGAGTTATCACCTCCTGAGTAAGATCTATCCACCTATGATGGTTCATGTTATATCTCAAAGGCCTTTGTAGTTATACTCTGGGACAAAAATTAAGTATGGAAAATAACAAAGGGCAATAACTGAAAAACAATGCACGGTAGGTTATCATTCTTGCGTGCTGCAATCCTCCTCAATGAGATCTATCCACCTATGAAGTTTCAAAGTTATTCCCTCTTAAACTTTTGAGATAAGCTCCGGACAAAAAGTATGAAAAATAACAAATGTCAATAACTCAAAAATTATAAAGGGTAGAGTTAACATTCTTGTGCACAACATTCCTCCTTAATAAGAATATATCCACCTATGAAGTTTCATATTGACATTTCAAAAGCTTTTTTAGAGATATGCTCCACTCAGGTGAAAAATTTAGTATGCAAAATAAAAAAGGGCAATAACTGAAAAATTATGAAGGGTAGAGTTATCACCCTTATGCACTGAACACCTCCTGAGTGAGATCTATCTATATATGAAGTTTCATGTTGATATCTCAAAGGCTTTTGTAGTTATACTCTGGACAAAAATTTAGTATGAAAAATAACAAAGGGCAATAACTGAAAAATAATGCACGCTCGGTTATCACTCTTGTGTGCAGCACTCCTCCTCAATGAGGTCTATCCACCTATGAAGTTTCAAGGTGTTACCTCTAACACTTTTTGAGATATGCTCCACTCAGGTGAAAAATTTAGTATGAAAAATAACAAAGAGCAATAACTCAAAAAAATACATGTATGAAGGGTAGAGTTATCACCTCCTGAGTAAGATCTACCTCTAACACTTTTTGAGATATGCTCCGGACAAAAATTATGAAAAATAACAAATGTCAATAACTAAAAAATTATAATCAGTACAGTTATCATTCTTTCGCACAACATTCCTCCTCAATAAGATCAATCCACCGACGAAGTTCATGTTGACATCTCAAAGATTTTTTTTAGTTATGCTCCACTCAGGTGGAAAATAAAGTATGCAAAATTACAAAAGGCAATTACTCAAAAACTATGAAGGGGTAGAGTTATCACTTTTTTGCACTGCACACCTCCTGAGTGAGATCTATCCATCTTAAAGGCTTTTTGAGTTATGCTCTGGACAAAAATTGAGTTTGAAAAATAACAAAGGGCAATAACTGAAAAATTATGTAGGGTAGAATCATCATTGTTGTGCACTGCACTTCTCCTAAATATGATTTATCCACCTATGAAGTTTCAAGTTGATACCTCAAATACTTTTTAAGATATGGTCCGGACTAAAATGAGGACGGAAGGACAGACTGAAGGAAGGACAGGCGGACGGACGGAGACTAATTTTATATCCCCAACCGCCTTTTCGGCGGGGGATAATTAAACATTTTCCAGCTTTATAGCTAAAGGAAACTCAGAATTTTTGCTCACAATAATGAGACATGAATTCTGAATGAAGTTCAGAAGACTTTGTGTAAAAAGACTGATTTACGGACCAAATTAAGTTATTGTACAACCTGGTATGGTAAATGCTTACTGTGAAACGCATATGGAAAACGAAGTCTCATTTTAGGGAAAAAATGTTTTATTGCGCAAGAAAATGAAATTATTCAAAAAAGACAACAAGAAAAGCATTGATGCAAAGCATCAAAGGGCGACCCCAAAAGAATTTGACATAAATACTTAACAAAAGATGTGTACTTTATAGCTGTACCATTTCATGTGACCTGGAGGCTAGGCCCAGTTTAAGTTGAAACTTAAACCAAAAAGAATAGACACTGTCTTGCCAAGATGCAAAGACAATTTATAGTCTATTAACCAATCTTAAGATTTATTTTACCAGATACAATTGAGGATACCTGAGTCATCATCATATAATCACATGCACGAGTATCGAACCTGGGAAGAAAATCTTATCATATTTTTTCTTCCCAGGTCTGATACTTGTACCTGTGCATATAATAAAGCTTAGTATTGCTTAGGGTTGCAGACATGTCATTGACATATTTTAGACATAAAAGAGGACCTAAAATGGAACATCAGGGGGACATCAAAGGTACTCAGAGCAGAAGTAGAAGGAGTACCAGCCACATCAACCAGCTGCTATCAGAGATAAAACTTGAACCATGTAAGAATGTCATTACATATGGCAGATGCTTGAAGTTCCATTAAGAAGAAGAAAAAGAACTTCTTCATGTGCAGTATAGTGTGATCAACTGTATCAAATGCTTTTGTAGATCTAACAGTATCATGCAATACTGCCTTTGTCCATTTCAAATTAAATGCACTATATTAAATGAATAAAACATGTGCCAGTCGCAAACCCACTTCTAAACCCTGACTGAAACTGCCTGACCATGACTCGAACACATGACTTTCAGAAGACCAACTGAGCTATCTGGCCGGCTACACATTTTCTCTTAAATAATGAAGCAGTTCTAAACCACAACATATTTCTCCACTATATTGATTAATGTCCTTGAATTTCTGATGTTAACAGAGCATAGTGAATTAAACTCATGGTTATATGCAGTCACAGGATGATAAAAACTTTCAGCTTCACCATAACTCAAACCTGTGACCCACAGAATAATGTACTGAGCTATCTGGCCACTTACACATTTTCTCCCCCTAAATAGTGAACAGTTCTAAACCATGACAGATATTTAGATTTTCAAATTAACAGATAAAATAATTCTTAATTAATAAATAAGAAAAAAAAAAAACCTTACATTATTATTGACTCATATAGTCTTAATTAAGATAACAATTTATATACCATTGTATAATTATTTTTACTAAAAAGGGCTTAGAAAGTTATTGGTTGTGCCATTATTTATAACAGGTCAATTTAAAAGTGAACATAACTGTGCTAATTCATGTACAATATCTATTTTTTGTTACAGATAAAAAACTAACCTTTTTTCTATGATAAGAAATTTTATGAAGACTGATTTGTATTTTGCATCATTGAGGGCACCGGGCGAAAACATGAAAATTATGCAACCAACGAACCACTTCGTGGTAGATTGTATTTTCATGTTTTCATCTGGCGCCTGGTTACTTTCTGTACTTTGTTGGTTTTCATGTGGCACATTAAATCACCCACTATAAATTTAGTGTACAAATTTATTCAAGGGCCAGTAACAATCTACTCTATGAAAAAGTATGTTGTCGGGTTGACTCAGGAGACCTGGAGATTGAGACCGGTGTCCCTCCATTACAAATAGATAAGGCAGAAGCTGTCCATTTCAAACTATGCACATGTTAGAAAAAAAATAGAATGTAACTATTCAGAATATGATTTGCTTTGAGACTTTATCAATTATATTGCTGGATCCAAGATTCAGGACATTTTCAATCAATGCATGTATTATCATTTATAACTTTAAATGGAAGTCTCATCCCTTTAATAATAATGACATAACTGTAACTCTTTAAATTCAGAAATATTATAAATCTCATCATATCAATATACTAAGATATACATGTATGCACATAACATTAATAATTCCCAGTTTCTATTAAATAAATATGAAATCCTAACATTAACATTGGTACTAATGGATGGAATTCAAAATCTAGTAGAAAGAAAACTATAATATATAAACTCTGTTATAGATACTATTATTAGCCAGCTAACACTGGGTATAAACATCTTTAACCTGTAGACTGATCATGTATTATCATTTATAAATTAAATGCAAGTCTCATCCATCATAACTGTAAGTCTTTAAATACAGAAATACACATTATATCCATATACTATGATACACTTGTATGAACATTACATAAATAATTCTCAGGTTCCATTAAAAATAAATATAACATCCTATTAACATTGGTGTTTGGGTGGAATTCATAATCTTGTAGAAAGAAAACTATAATGTACATGATATAGTATAAAAGTAAAAAATAATCTCAATAAAAATTATATAATAAAGATTAAGTTGTGTGAGTTTCTAAACATTAAATGCATATCTCTTACAGTAACAAATACTGTCCCTCATTAGACTTTACTATAAAACTAACTGTATATATATCAAGTGTTTAAAATGAGCACCCATATGTATAGCTTAAATATTCTACCTTTTCATTTTTACCAAAGGTTATTTTATGAGCAATTTACATACAAACACATAGAAAATAATAATTTCACATATTGATTAGAATATTCCTCTAGCAGAATACCTATAGTATATGAGATGTGTGAAGTTGGCGGCCTAGCGGCCTAGCGGCCTGGCGGCGTGAAGTTGGCGGCCTGGCGGCCCAGCGGCGTGAAGTTGGCGGCCCAGCGGCCTGGCGGCCTAACGGCGTGAAGTTGGCGGCCTAGCGGCCTGGCGGCCTAGCGGCCCAAAATTTTAATGTTGTAAAAATGTTTTTTTAACAATAAAACGGCATTTAATGAAGTTTTAAGATAATTATTGTTATTTAAATGATATATGTAAAGAAAAAAATCACTTTCAGAGATTTTTTTTAATTTTGCCATTTTTGTGAAGTTGGCGGCCCAGCGGCCTAGCGGCCTAGCGGCCAAAAATTTTAATGTTGTAAAAATGTTTTTTTAACAATAAAACGGCATTTAATGAAGTTTTAAAGATAATTATTGTTATTTAAACGATATATCTAAAGAAAAAATCACTTTCAGAAATTATTTTAATTTTGTCATTTTTGTGAAGTTGGCGGCCCAGCGGCCTAGCGGTCTAGCGACCCAAAATTTTTATGTTGTAAAAAAATGTTTTTTTTTAACAATAAAACGGCATTTAATGAAGTTTTAAAGATAATTATTGTTATTTAAACGATATATCTAAAGAAAAAATCACTTTCAGAGATTTTTTTAATTTTGTCATTTTTGTGAAGTTGGCGGCCAGCGGCCTAGCGGCCTAGCGGCCCAAAATTTTAATGTTGTAAAAATGTTTTTTTTTAACAATCAAAACGGCATTTAATGAAGTTTTAAAAGATAATTATTGTTATTTAAACGATATATCTAAAGAAAAAATCACTTTCAGAAATTATTTTAATTTTGTCATTTTTGTGAAGTTGGCGGCCCAGCGGCCTGGCGGCCTAGCGGCCCAAAATTTTTATGTTGTAAAAATGTTTTTTTTAACAATAAAACGGCATTTAATGAAGTTTTAAAGATAATTATTGTTATTTAAACGATATATCTAAAGAAAAAATCACTTTCAGAAATTATTTTAATTTTGTCATTTTTGTGAAGTTGGCGGCCCAGCAGCCTGGCGGCCTAGAGGCCAAAAATTTTAATGTTGTAAAAATGTTTTTTTTAACAATAAAACGGCATTTAATGAAGTTTTAAAGATAATTATTGTTATTTAAACGATATATCTAAAGAAAAAATCACTTTCAGAAATTATTTTAATTTGTCATTTTTGTGAAGTTGGCGGCCCAGCGGCCTGGCGGCCTAGCGGTCAAAAATTTTAATGTTGTAAAAATGTTTTTTTTAACAATAAAACGGCATTTAATGAAGTTTTAAAGATAATTATTGTTATTTAAACGATATATCTAAAGAAAAAATCACTTTCAGAGATTTTTTTAATTTTGTCATTTTTGTGAAGTTGGCGGCCCAGCGGCCTAGCGGCCTAGCGGCCCAAAATTTTAATGTTGTAAAAATGTTTTTTTTTAACAATAAAACGGCATTTAATGAAGTTTTAAAGATAATTATTGTTATTTAAACGATATATCTAAAGAAAAAATCACTTTCAGAGATTTTTTTAATTTTGTCATTTTTGTGAAGTTGGCGGCCAGCGGCCTAGCGGCCTAGCGGCCCAAATTTTTTATGTTGTAAAAATGTTTTTTTAACAATAAAACGGCATTTAATGAAGTTTTTAAAGATAATTATTGTTATTTAAACGATATATCTAAAGAAAAAAATCACTTTCAGAAATTTTTTTGATTTTGTCATTTTTTGTGAAGTTGGCGGCCCAGCGGCCCGGCGGCCTGGCGGCCAAAAATGATTTTTTAACAATAAAACACATACGCGTTATTTCATACTTGTTCGTGTTTTTGATAATATCGATCAGCCGAACAGGACATAAGAGTGACAGACTGGATCGCAGGCTAATATATGGTGTACAATTTCTGTAACAAATATGAATTGTCCTTTATGAAGTTTTAAAACATTTTTTCTGGTCCCATCCAATTTATTATCCCCGTTCAATCCATGAGTATAAGTCATCCTTTACTGACTTTACAAAATAACTTTTGCTTACACATTTATTAACAATAACTCATGATTACAGATGGGGCTATGGTCATACCCTAAATGATTACCTCCTTGTTATTGGATGAAACTGAAAAGTTGAATGGTTGGGATTCTGATTGCTAGCACAAGTTATTCGGGTGAAAAATGTATTGAATGTTTCCATGTTGTCATTTTAACGCTATTTTTTGTTTAAGTTCAAAACGTTAACTTGTAATTTTTAAACATTGATTTGTTTTAACATTTGTATATGTTGTATGTTGCTTGTAAAAGTATGTAGTTGTTTACATTATTATCATGAATCACATGTTTGTCAATATATCGTTTTGTTATTGCTGTACTTTAACACTTCATTATGTTATAATACTAAATTATGCATGTATATAATAAATAAAGTATTGTTATGGCGAGTGGTTAGCGCGTCGAAATAGTCAACTATGTATCGCTCACCGTGTGGGCACAAACCAAGACAGGGGCAAGCCGTTATTTCTTGAGCAAGAAACTAAACACTAAATGAACAAAGGCTACCAGGTCACGAAACAACGGAACTACTATGGCGAGAGGTCGAAAGTACGATGACGATGATACGATATTATGCAGAGTTTTCAACATCGTGGTTTCATTTGTTTTTGTTGTTGTTTTTTTTTTCTCTTTTTTTTTCTTCTTTATTTGTTCGACTTTTAACCATCATAAATTCGTTTTAACGCTGTTTCGCGTTATATGTGTGTCGTGATGGCTGTAATGGGACATCGTGGAGATCCCTCAAGAGCAATATTCCAAAGCAAATATATATAGTTGACACTTGCAGTCTCTATTTTCTTTGGAGTCTATTATTGAGAGATAATAAATTATATTATACCTCATTTGCATACGGTCTTCTATATTCAATATGACGTCATCCGGTCCAAAAACCGCATACAGACCGGGGGCGGTCCATAATTCTTACAAGTAAAATGGTTTCCGGCGGGGAACATTTTAAATGATATAAGATATTTCATTTAACTATTTTCAACATTGTTTGGGGACAACATATAGTCGATCAATATAGAAGAAGGTCATTGGAAACTGGTGACCGTTGATGACCGGTGAAGGTCGAACATAAAACAATTATTTCTTTTTAAGAAAATGATTCAATAGGCCTACCATTTTATGAATAATTCCGAACAAAAAAATAAGTAAACACACAAGTTTACGCAGACAATATCTCTATTTATTATGGCATATGCCACTACGATCGAATATTTCAATTAGTATGTATCTCAAATTTTACAGACAATAAATTGTTTATATTAAAGAAACATTGATAATTTTCAAACACATTATTCAAGTTTTTCAACCTTAAACGGTAAAATATTTAAACAAAATTACAAATATCACGTAACAGTTATTTTGTTCTAATTAGATGTAATTCTGCCTAATTCCCCAGAGGTAAATCCGTCACGAACCGGCAAACGGTATTTAGCCAGGTTTTTGAAAGTTCAATTAACCAGTCATGTAAGGTTTACATATCCCGTGCTCCTCCATGTACCGAAAACAGGTGACGTGCTCCTCCATGCCTCAAAAGTTAAACGCGTAACAATACCCTAAACGTAGCTTTCACGACGTGCGAATTTCACGACGACACAAACAGACGATAACTGTCAAAATGGATAGGCGATTTGTCTCTTTATCTGAGACATAAATGTACTACATGTTGATCAAAAGTCATGATTTTTCTTTAATTTAGTTAAAATATTTATTTATACTGTTCCTGAAATTCTTAAAGTCCGAGTTATTTTGCCTAGTAAAATTAAATTAATATTAAATTTCATTAACAAAAATGGAATCACAACTCCTAAATCATCGGTAATCGGAATATTAAAAGAAGAGCATACACAAAATCCGTTTAGGGTTTGAGATATTTCACACACTGAACAAGTAAAATTATTATTTGAAAGCAAATAATAGTAAAAATGACAGCACAAAACAAGGGGATGAAAGGATTTAGATTCTGTATAATAGAACAAATAAAACATGGCCTTTCGTGGAAAATGCAAGTTTAGGGACTAGTTGTTCAGACTTCGGAAGGTATATGGACCTCAGATGCGCTTCGGGCCAGACCAACCAGTCCGTAAGCTTGCATTTTCCCCGAAAGGCCATTTTTTATTTCTTAAATAAACCCCATATATCATTTCCGATATAAGGCCTTTTCTGTTCTAATATGTTTGAAACCGGTTGTACCGTCCTCAAAACTGGATCCCGCGATAACGCAAAAAGTACTGAAAATATTTTTATGAAACTTGATATATGGATAGATGGCAGTATGGAGATTATGCACGTCTTTTTTCTTTTCTTCCGATGTTGAAAGTTCTGGTTGCTATGGCAACAAATATTCTGAAAATGTGGCAAATTTAATAAAAGTCAGATATCTATCTGTGATAACGTTTGTGTAGATGAGCTACGCAATTCGCTGGTCAGTGTTTTCCAGCAAATATTACAAAAATTTTCAAACAACATTTTTTAATTATAATTAATTAGTAACATAATGGTCAAGTCTACTATAACGGTGTAAAACAGATATCATATTGTATTTATCATCTTTCAACTATGTAAATAAAAAAACTACTAATTTGCCAACTGTCAACTTAACGCAGTAGGTAAGACTGTCAGTTAAATTTTTATTTGAATATCAATGCAAGGCATGTTCGATTCGCAAAAATTATTTCTGTATGAAGAATATTTTTATTGTGTTGTGTTATTTTTTTTATTTACTTCTCATTTCACTTTTTCTTTTGTTTTCAATGTATACAAGAAAAAAAAATATTATTATCTGTATATTAAAATTATTAGATATTGTAACAAAACTACCTTGATATCCCAATTCATTTGAATATATAATAAAATTGATAAAATAAGGAAAGAAAAATGTTAGACAATTTCTTAGGCTCGAACTCGTGGTAAAATTTTAAGTCGTATCGTATACCAACAACTTTACCAAATTTGCCATAAAGTTGTTTTAAATGGTACTTCTTATCTTGTATTATATTCTCTTCTTCAAAAAAGCTGTTTTACCTATTATCCCGAGGTGATAATTTGGTTCTAACGGTACTTGGGAAAGTCCATTAAAGGGTAAGTCTGCATATCATCGGAGATTGAAAGTGTCAACGACTATTATAGTATAATTTCTAATAAAAATGTGTACCATCGTAGTGGTTAAATTGGTAAATCAGGGTCACTGTAACCTCTTATGAAATGCACTCACAGGTTCGAAACCGACGCTCATACATGACATAGTGATGATGTTATTTTTTTTTTCTTTTTCTTTTGTCTGTCTTTTGTATGATCGTTTGAAAATACTTTGTTCTTCCCAATTTCTTTTTCTATTTTTTTTGTTATTTGTTTCTTGTTCCCCTCGTTTTAAAGGACTCTGCTACATGTCAAGTGATTAATTAATTAATTAAATTTAGCAATTTAAAAATCAAACTATTTTAAACGCACTACGATTACGAAATATTTATATCTTGAATATATGGATCAATATATAACATACTTAACTTCATTATATTTTTACATTTATGATGATGTCTAACTGTACACAAGTGCATATCAAGCCGTGTCCAAAAAAACAACAACATTGAAGCATCAATGATGGAATTCGGTAGTTTCATATAATATAACCTGTTTATTTGTTATAAGTCGATATTACTAGTAATACATGTATCATACAAATACTGTACATCTTTTATGAATATGTCAACATAAATCGTTTACCATTTAAGTAGTAATTTTATATGATACCAGATCTTCAATATATGGATCCAAGTAAGTCATGTATGGAACCAGATGCTATTATATGAAACCGAATTATCAATATATTAAATCAATTTTACAATATATGAAACCAGTTTATCAATATATGTAACCGAAGTAGCAATATAAAAGTTGATTTTCACATTATATGATACCAGTTCTTCAATATATGATACCAAAGTAGCAATATATTGAACCAAAATGTCATTATATTGACGGGACTTTTTTACAGGCTGTATTCTATCCTTGCACCGGTATTACAGTCCTTGTTTAAAGAACATCGTGCTTCACTAAATGCATACTGAGTTTAAAAAATAAGTTCATCTCGACCTTTACCTTTGATCAAAAATAGGCAGTGCCAGAAGGACACATCAAGGTTAATCTACTGACAAAGTTAAAAAATAATTTGTCAAATAATAATTGATTTCATGAAAAAGTTTATGCATTGTAACCCAGTGACCTCGGTCTTTGACTTGTTGACTTGAAAATAGGCTATTTTGGTTCCATATAATGACAATTGCTATCATAGAATGTAACATCAACTTATATACTAGCTGCTACTTTGGTTCGATACATTAATAAAATGGTTCCATATGTTGTAAAAATGACTTAATATAATGATAATTCGGTTTCATATAAGGGCATATTGAATATCTGGTATCATATAATGTGACAATCAACTTATATATTGATAATTCGGCTCCATACATTGATAAAATCGTTCCATATATTGTAACTTTGGTTCCATATATTGAATAATTTGTATCATATATTGTAATAACCAACTCATACATTGATACTTTGGTTCGATACATTGATAAAATGGTTTCATATATTGTAAAAATGAATAAATATATTGATAATTTGGTTTCATATAAGAACACCTTGTTCCATACGTTGTTACTTTGGTTCCACATATTGAATTATTGGAATCATATATTGTAATAACCAACTCATATATTGCTACTTTGGTTCCATACATTGATAAAATGGTTTCATATATTGTAAAAATGATTTACTATATTGATAATTTGGTTTCATAGAAGGACACCTGGTTTCATACATTGCTACTTTGGTTCCATATATTGAATAATTTGTATAACCAACTCATATATTGCTACTTTGGTTCCATACATTGATAAAATGGTTTCATATTTTGTAAAAATGAATTAACATATTGATAATTCGGTTTCATATCAGGACATCTGGTTCCATACATGGCTACTATGGTAACATATATTGAAGAATTGGATCACATATTGAGAAAAACAACTTATATATTGCTAACTCGGTTTTCATACACTGACAGTATGGTTTCATATATTGTTACTGTGGATTAATATAATGGATTCCGGTTAAAAAAGAAGGTGTTTTCAATTCATATATAGTCGAAGTGAACTCATATATTATCCAAATGGTTACATAAATTGAAAAAGAATAATATCAGACAGCCATGGGTTTCCATAAAATCTGCTTTTAAATTGATATTTATCGGCTGCTTTTAAATTGGTCAGATGTTTCTGGGTCATTAAAGATTTTATCGCATGGTTTGGAATTTTTCATTTCTTCTCACTTACCCATTATCAATGAGCATTTGAAAACTGTATTGATATATAACAGTACAATTTTACTTTGCTTCAGATAGGAAAAAATCTCGAATGATATATAACAGTTGATTTTTTTTTTGCGCACAGGTCTGTTATATAACAATGAATTTTCTTTTACAGAGGCTCCAATTGGGCAATGGTACCGAACATTCCCAGTGGCAAAAATAAAATAAAATAAATTAAAAAAAGGTACATTCGCTGAAATAATTATTTCCACTGAAAAAAAGCTCTTTAACACATTACTTCATGAGCATTTTGTGAAAGGGATACGGACAAAAGCACCCCGGACGAAAGCCTCTACCCCGTCTAAAAATGACAATGTGAACAAAAGCCCCCACCCCTTCACCCCCATGAAATTAACACATAGGACAAAAGCCCCCATAAAAAAGTAAGGTAGGACAAAAGCCCCCCCCCCATGGTCAATCAAATTTACATATAGTGTATTAAAGTTGTGTTTTTATGTGTTTAAAAGGAATGTCAGACATAATCCCCTTCGGACAAAATCCCCTTCACCTACCCGGACAAAATCCCCTTCATGGGTGGACATAATCCCCTTTATTTTTTACAAGGCTGGACAAAATCCCCTTCACTACCCGGAAAAAATCCCCTTGTTTCATAGGTTTCTAATGTATTATTATGCTCCATAAAAATTGATGAATAATTTATATTATACTCCCTAAAAATTGATAAATAATGAACTTTTGTTTTTTTATTTAGGAAATAGATATCAATTCTGAGTGCATTGTTGTAGAATAATGCACGGTTTGAGTTCAAATGCGTAGTAATATAATCACGAAGGCCGATAGGCCTGAGTGATTAATTACAAAGCATTTGAACGAAAAACGTGCATTATTATACAATAATGCACGAAGAATTGATATCTATTTCCATTCTAATACGTCAAGAAAAATTATAATTTTTATTATAACGTTGGACTTTATGTTTGGTGGTTGAATTTGTTTTCGCCTCAGAGTTTCCAATAGAAACGTTCTTTAGAGGCCGTTCCAGTGGGTTGAAAAAAAACTGTTAAATCTACCGTTTGTAGAAACATTTTGAAAATAACGAATTTTGAAAACGTTGATACAACTTTGTTTGTTTATTTATTTCAGTTTATAATTTTCCAAGCGAAATACAAATTATTAAAAGTGAAATAAATGTAAAACTAAACTCGTTTGCGACATTAAATAGCGAACTTGATTTGATTGTTTTGCACGTGCTGTTTGGCGCTACATTGTGACGTCACGTAAACAACACTTTAAACGTCTGTACAGCGTTAACGACTGAATTAAAGATATTGGTGTTCGGATTAATTTTCTTAGTTAGACCATTTTCTTTCATTCTAGATAGTTTTCACAACAAAATTCGAATTTTTTTTTTTAATTTATCAGATTTTTTAAACAAAATGGCGCCTTCAATGTGAAAATACACAGGGAGATAATAAGAACGGCGAGTGCATTGTTGTAGAATAATGCACGCTTCCGGCCTTCTTTGTCTATATAGAAAAAAATCCGATAGTGTTAGAATTATAATTATGTATCAATAGTTACCTTTATTTAGTTTAGAAGTTTTCATTAAAATTATGGTAAATTATCAACTGCATAACACGGAAGACGGACAAAACCCCACCAGTTAAAACCCCACCACTCAAAATTTTATAGAGTGGACAAAACCCCACCACTAAATTTTATAGAGTGGACAAAACCCCACCACTAAATTTTATAGAGTGGACAAAACCCCACCACTTACCAATTATTGGGCAAGATTTGATGAATTAAAATATATATAATATCAAAGTTTAATCATTCAAGATTAAACTCTTTTATTTTACATGAATGACACATGTCTTAATCTATCGACCAGTTGTACTGCGTATCAATACGCATGCTCAGTCTGAGAGCTATATTTAGAACACTATACATGTATATAAGGAGCTGCGCGAGCCCGCTGCTTCCTTTTCGTTCTGGAACTCTATGAGAAAGGTAGCTGCTGATCATATTTTAAAATTTTTGTTAAAATCTTAATCTAGGTTTTTAATTTTGGATGTCAATTGTAAAACTTTAATTATAATTTTAAACCTTAACTATCGAAGTGCTCTTTATATTTAAATCTTTATAAATCTCGCTTTTGATTGAATTTTAAATAAACGAAAATAGAAAATAACCACGTGGCCCTATTTATCCGAAAGGAACAATGCAGTTACAATTATTTCAAATTATAAATAGTTAAAAAATAAGAAACGTTAACCATTGAATTGCTCTTTATATGTATATTTTTGTAAATCTTGCTTTTGATTGAATTTTAAATAAACGAAAAAAGAAAATAACCACGTTGGTCTATGTATCCGAAATGCAGTACTGTTATAACTATCTATCCATATTTATCCTATTAACCAAATGCAGTTATAACTATTCCAAATTATCAATAGTAGGTCTATAAACATATATAAACATGGCAAGCTTTTTAGGTTGTTTATAATAAGACATTTTGTTGTTTTTCTTGATCAAAATGCCCAAACGACGTGCGGACGAAACTGAGAGACTGGCCAGTGCTGTAAATGAGAAAAGACAATAGCACAGAGGACAACTGGCTCGAATCCGAATCAACGTCAAGAAGTTGTTCAAACTCACGACTTTCCCCCAACTTCAGGTGAAGTAAACTTTCAATCTAACATTATTTTGTCTACCCAAGTTTCTCACTCTATTAAAGAGACAATACGGTGTAATAGTTATATAGAACTACAACATCTTTTTCCTAAAATTAAACCAGATTCTGCAAGAAAACAAAATATACATTTTGAAAATGGAGAGCTGATCCTATATCTTTTCATATATTCCATACTTTAATTATCGCTGTACATATTCTAAAGCATCCTATCTGCTACAATATATGGTAAACATACGACAGGCAGCAACCAGGCATATTGTTTGAGCCGCCTACGACTCGAGCTTTAGACTGACAAAATGATGATGTTAGCCACGAAACCAATTCAATCGGTTGGTCTTTCGATTACCCCCCCCCCCATTGTCGAAAAGTATTTTCTTCTAATAATAAGGGCTTTTGCGTCTATACAAGTTCTTTTGCACATAAGTGTATAAAATAGTAAGCAGATACGACACTCAAATATGCTTTTTCGATATTTTATAGAAGGCCTAATCATTTTCAGTCCCAGCAACTCCCCTACTGTTCCTGTAACAAGGTTCTTCTCCTCGACCAGAATATTTAAGGGGCCTAGGTTCAACGTCAATTAATATAAGTTGACAGGTTATAATAAACACGATGCTTGTTTTTTGGTTTTTATTTAATCATTGGTTTAAATTAAATTATACTGATCCAAGAGCACCAATCCAGCAGTTTTAAATAACAATTATATGAGGACAAACATTTGGCTGGATTGTCGGACCATACAAATAACCACTTATTTCCAATTTTCAAATTAATGCTGCTTGGCTCGTTCCAAAAGTCACGGGTGCCCAATTTGTTATGTTCACCAAGTAACAGCTTAAATGAATTTATCGAACCAGTCTATTAGCATGTCAAATATGCACAATTCGACGGAGCATGTATTATCATTGGTTCAACGTATAGGAAAATATGTCTGTTGCAAAACTAAAAAAAAAAAAAAAAAAAAAAAAAAAAATCAGCTTTTAACTTGTGTCCTTTTAAATAATATGGCCAGGTGACTTAAATCTGACTTACCTGGTACATTGTATTACCTGGTTTAAAAAAAAATAAATAAATAAAAAAATGTTACCTCAGGGTTCCGCCTACCCCTGTTTCATTTTGAAAAAAATGTTTCTTTCTTAGATTGCCTTGTTAAAAAATGATTTTTTATGGCAAACGTTAGTTTTTGAATCCTGTTTAGATATTTAACGTATTCAAACACGTTTGTTTAGACCTTGGGGTATCTCGATCTGCGCAGATCTATTAAAAACTATCGATTACTCGGGGGTTGAAATAAATGCGGAGAATCAAACCATTCATGTACCCGCATAAAAGCCATAGACGAGCTTTTGCGGCTTATATCTTCAAAAATGTATATCTTTGAAGGAAATTCAGTCTAAAGCATGATTACTTAACTTTATCACAAAGGCTATTCCTATTGGCAGAGCTTTCTTGCGAAGATTTTATGATTCTATGTCTAAGATTAAAAAATATTTTTATTTTATGCATGTAAAGGGAAATGCGCGAATGCGCCATGACCTGGCTCTAATTTTTTACTGAATCTAATGGACTCGCAATGTTACATGGTAAGAATTGGTCAGAAATACATTTATTGAACCCTACACCGATGCGTCCGGTAGCAGTTATTTAGGTTGTGACTGCTACTTTAAATGTCAGTGGTGTGCTTTAAGTGGCCAGCTCAATGGGAGGAGCTTATTTTGAAGGACATCACATATCTTGAACTAGCACTCCAGTTATGGGGCAATGAAATGAAAAACAAAAAGGTTAATATGTTTCCGTCTTCTAATAAAATATTCGTAATCAATATAACACTGCCATACTCTCAAACTTTTGAAGTATATTTGGCGTATTACCAGATAGCGAAATATAGCTTTCATGTCCTTGTAACAGTACGCTTATAAGACTATAAATAGCTACACATCTGATATAACGTATATCAATAAGCTTGCCGATATGGTTGAAAACATACACGCACGCACGCACACACACACAAAAGAAAAAAATATTAATTTGGTTAAACGTATGCTTGAAGATCTAAAACGAACAAGAGGGTCTAATGACACGTCAGCCTGTAACATAACATAAAAAAGTTAATTTCAGCTTTACAAAGTTTCTGTCGCTTTCTGTAGGAATACATGTTATTTGAAGCTGCATTTTCACTCGCGTATATTTGTACTTCTTAGAGTAAGTGAATCACTTAACGGAACAAGAGGTCATCAAATCATTTCCTGTCAACACATGACATTATCATGGGTTCGAAACATGAAACATTTGAAAACTGACCAAAGAGGTCAAGGGGCTTTTCTCGATATCGAAATTAATAATAATAATAATAATAATTATGATAATGATAATAATAATAAACTGCTACAAGTTTTGTTATGATAATATTCATTCTTATCTGAACTATTGCCAACATAATGATAACCCCCTTTTTTCCATTTTGATGGGTCTCCTCTGACGTCTTACCAGTTCAATGATGTTTTCAAAAAAACTGTTAAAATTCATTGGTCTGCATAACAACAGGATAGGATGAGCTTTAGGAATGTATAGAGTTGGATGTCTTATAAATACTATCAAAACACATGGTAGGTGGAGGTCTGATACCTATAAGTCATATATATATTCGTTAATTTCAGACAATATTATGCAAAGTATCTCTATGGGTTTTCCTAAAGCCGATGTCGGATCATTTAATCGCCTTTGTGGCCTGTAATTCTTTAAAATGACATAAATAAGTAGTTCATAATATAGAATTCTTCTCGCTAGTTCCTCTCTGTTTGCATTTTAAGATGTCTTTGTGCGACATTATTTTTCGTGTTATCTAATGTGTCTTATAATAGTTGAGTCGCGGAGCTTAATTAGTCAAGTGATAGCAGTTACACTTATTTTTCTAAATTATAAAGATATTGTGAAGGATCTGCCAAATGCCAAATGATAAAGATAAAGTTGTGTGATGAAATGATAAAGATAAAGTTGTGTGATGAAATGATAAAGATAATGATGAACTAATAAAGATAATGTAGAAGTAATAAATGCCAAAGGATAAAGATAAAGTTGTGTGATGAAATGATAAAGACAATGATGAATGTTGATTAGAACATCAGAATGTTTGTGTTGTTACGATAATTATTTCAGATTAATGATTATTTGATAAAAGATAATGATGAAATGATGGTGATATCATCAGAATGTTTGTGTTGTTATGACAATGAGTTCAGAATTATAATGATAATATTATAAAGATAATGATGATGATAACATCATAATGTTTGTGTTGTTATCAAAATGATTTCAGAATAATAATGATAATTTGTTAAGATAATGATGATATGATGATAACGACGAAATGATGATAGTCGTCGCTGTGTGATAATGATAGTTTGATAAATATAATGATGAAATGATAATAATGATTTAAGAATGATAATGGTAATTTGACAAAGATAATGATAATAATAATACCAGATCGATTCGATGGTATACATATTTATGTATCATTTATGTCATAACTGGTGAGGTGATATTTGCTATAAGTCTAACTTATAATGTTGTTATTGGTCGGCGATCCGCTTTTGGCAACTTAAATGTAACATTTGCTATCACAGTATAGGTAGACCGCTGGCGGATACCTTTACCTTAATATTGACGATTAAGCTCCAAATTTCCAAGTCTCTTTAAGGTATTGATAATTGGTTCCTTCTTTATACTGGTTCCTTCATTTTAAGCGGTGCATATCAGAGACTGTGTTCAACACCAGACGGTGTTAGGAACACTATTGCTGGGAACATATGGGTGGTATGAAAATCGAGGATCTCGAACAAAGTATAGCCTACTTAACTTCCTTTAAGCAGAATGAACCCAAACCTGTATTCGTATTCATTGTGGAGGCAAGGATATAGGCCTTAAAACATCTGCGGATATTATTGCGGATCTAAAAATAATCATAGATATTATCAGAAGTAAGTTTCCATATACAAAACTAATTTGGTCACATAATTTACCATGGCGATCATGGCGTTATATCACGCTGACCGAGCAAGAAAACGTATAAAACAGCTCTGTAGTCACCTATGTAATAAATGGCGGGGTCACTACCTAAAATACCGGTATATAAACTCTAGCCCCAATGTTCTTTAGGTACGACGATACACACTTGTCTCCCAGTAGCTATAATATACAGTAGAATCCCTCCCTAAGACCACCCCGGAATTAAGACCACCCGCTATTAAGACCATTTTTTAAAAGAATGGAATGTTCTGTTCTTTATATCAATGGTTACATGATCCAGAATTAAGACCACCCCGCTTATACACTTTTAAGACCACCAGATTCGGTCCTAATTCATTGTTTTATTCTTAATTTGACCTCACTATTTAGAACACTGATATTAAAGTCAGCACCTACCTAGATCTTAAATTTGTTGTCATTGTCTGCTTGAATGCTCTTATGTATGACCTGATGCTAAATAATATTTCCGAGGCAATTTATTCATTCAGCCTATCTTCCCGATGTGATTTAGTGACGTAAAGACAGATTTGTCACTTTTATCAGTATTGGTTGTTAGTTATTCCTAAACAATTTATATATAAATCAGGTTTCTAATATTAACTTCTAGAGTTTTCAACGTGGCTGGGTATAGTCGTTATGTTAAACCGCTTTGGCGGAAGGTACTCTCATTCTTCGAGTCCCTTTTTGGCTGAAATTTAACATAACGTTTTTTTCTATTTGCGACCGTTGTCGGAGCAAATATGATGTGAATTTAAAGTTCCTAAATTGCTTTTATACCCAGTCATGATGGAAATTATTCGCCAAAAGAAATAAAAACGTTATTACAAAAACAATGTTGTATTTTCTTCTTGTATAAGACTGATTTGCGATGTACAATGGCCTCTCGGGTTCGAACCAGCAACCTTCGTCCAGAACTGAACACTCTTTATTATGCATTCATTGGAAAATAATATCAAAGTTTC
Source organism: Ruditapes philippinarum (assembly GCF_026571515.1). Lineage (NCBI taxonomy): Eukaryota > Metazoa > Mollusca > Bivalvia > Venerida > Veneridae > Ruditapes > Ruditapes philippinarum. The sequence continues at coordinate 1,530 of NW_026859412.1, read as the reverse complement.
AATCATTCAAGATTAAACTCTTTTATTTTACATGAATGACACATGTCTTAATCTATCGACCAGTTTTGTACTGCGTATCAATACGCATGCTCAGTCTGAGAGGCTATATTTAGAACACTATATATAAGGAGCTGCGCGAGCCCGCTGCTTCCTTTTCGTTCTGGAACTCTATGAGAAAGGTAGCTGCTGATCATATTTTTAAAATTTTTGTTAAAATCTTAATCTAGGTTTTTTAATTTCCCGCCCTCCGCAACCCTTTTTTCTGCTGTGCTTGTTTTACATTTCAGGAGTCAGCTATCACAACGCTTCGTCATGATTGGGACACATGTTTTATGCTGGGCGACGGAGTACCTAAATAACAGTCAATTGCTAATCGAATAGACATTAGTCAATTGCTTGATGCAACCGTTGTCGGTGCTCTTGCAACACTATGATATGATTCAAAGGACATCAAAAATGTTTGTGTAATTATCGGACATACATAACACGTGTAACCGTTGTCGGTGCATTTTAATTGTGTTAATTTTGCATAATTTCATATTTGACAACTCCTCTCAGCTGAAATTTAACATAACGTTTTTTTCTATTTGCGACCGTTGTCGGAGCAAATATGATGTGAATTTAAAGTTCCTAAATTGCTTTTATACCCAGTCATGATGGAAATTATTCGCCAAAAGAAATAAAAACGTTATTACAAAAACAATGTTGTATTTTCTTCTTGTATAAGACTGATTTGCGATGTACAATGGCCTCTCGGGTTCGAACCAGCAACCTTCGTCCAGAACTGAACACTCTTTATTATGCATTCATTGGAAAATAATATACAGTACACATCTTCACATTTTATTTTTTAATTTCAATTTTAAGAGATTATACAAATAATTTACAAACTGTTAAATCAACATCAAAGAGCAGTCATTTATTTGAGACTGTGCCACATTTATGACCTTGAATTATCCATTATTTTTAGTTTCTTCAAATTCATTTCTTCAATTTATTTATATAGAAAATAAACTACTTAATAATCAAGAATGAAGCACATTTTCATCAATTAATGATTAAAAAATAGCACATTTTTATAGCACATTTTTTAATTTATTCAGTTCAGTCAATTTTCCTTCATTGTACTTCATTGTACTTAGTTTAAGTGGATACTGTGGCTGATAGCCTATAGAAACTCGGGTACGGTCATCTCCTTACTTTATGAGTTGTTCACACATTCTTTTGAGTTTTTGCTGATGCACAATTTGTTAGTTTTTTAACATGTTTACAAGAAAGTTTTGTCCACTCTATAAAACTGAAGTGGTGGGGTTTTGTCCACTCTATAAAATTTATGTCCGGATATACAAAAATACATGATGGGGATTTTGTCCGAAGGGGATTATACCCGTACTCCGTTTAAAAGATATATATGGACATCACATGTAGGTGGCATAAAGCAAAGGATATTAATTTGATCCCTTTACAAATTTACAAAAGTGATTAAACATTACTACTCTTCTGAACCTTGTTGTGTATATGAAAAGCTAT
>NW_026859411.1:0-27236 GCF_026571515.1 Ruditapes philippinarum | reverse complement strand
GATTCAAAAAAAAACGGGGTTTATTAAATCGCAATGAGAAAAGACATTTAGTAGGAAAACTCTCTCACTTTGAGAATGAATCCAACGCGTACAAAAATGTACACTATTTTAATTAAGTTCCAAACTTTATTTGTCATCCAATGGAAACGCTGTTTTTTTCAAAATAATGAGTGTTATTTTTATAGAAGAACCAAAAGTCGACACTCTATCAAATTCTATCCATAGTCGGCCTACTATTTTATTAAAGTGCTTCATAGAATGCGCGTTTGTAAATAAAGTCATTTTGCATAAATTTGCACATGCGCCCTTCGTGGGCGCTTTTGAATATTAATTAATAAGTAAAATGACGTCAAAAAGTTCAAACCTAGTACAGATTATTTTTGGTAATTATTGAATAAAGGGGATATACATGCAATTCAGATTTAAATCGACGTTGGCGAAAAAGGATATTGCATGTGTAAAAGTAAAACACAAACAAAATGCAATAAAGTAATGTAGAAAAAGGTCTTAATTAAATTTGTAACTAAAGGAAGTCACGCTGCCTATTCACTTTTCTCGGCTAGACAGAAAGTGAAAGTAGACATTTGTTTTTGGAAAATTTATTACGTGACCTCGCGTGTTAAACATGGCATTCTAGTGTATACATGTATAAATCATATAAAGGTTTAGGCACTAAGTATCAGTTGTCTTACTCATCCTTAAGCGTATAAATCATATCAGTTATTAGCTACTGAGTATCAGTTTCCCAACTAATCCAAGTGTAGTAATCATATCAGGTACCATCAAAATGTTTTCCGAAAATAAATGTTTCAATTTTCGGCAAATGGAAACTCGCATTAGCCATATGCTGCCCTTCATATTTCCCAACTGAAACACAAGGGGTACATGTATGCGTCTTCGCTCGCAAAGTGACGTAAATCATGCATATTTATAAGGTCAAATGTAAACCCACCATTTAGGTAATTGATTAATAAAGCGGCAGCGGTTACGTCACGCTTTGCTTCTTTAACCACTGCCACCACTGAAATCACGTGACGATAGTTGTTTCTTGTGAAAAAAACATGGCGGCCAGTTTCAGAACGCAAAGTGATGGCAGATTTACAATTAAATCCTTACCAGATAAACTATGTTCAAAACACTCAATGTGTGTACACTTTAAAACAAGTGCTGGATCAAAATCTCTTGCGCAATCGTTCAATAACTGTCTAATTTCAGTCATTGTTAACTATACTTACGGTGTCACAGTAAAAATATTTTTTCGTTATTTTTACAAATATTTTTTATACGTATATTTTTTACATTCTTGTACATTAAGCATAACAATTTAATGAAAGAAAACTAAAATGATATAAAGTATTCCATTTTAAAATTAAAAGTGAAAAAATATATTCGGCTCTCTGACGACCGAATTTACTTGTGGTGGCACTGATCAGGGTAAGCCTACCGCTGCGGGGAAGTTTGAAAAGCGGACTGGTAGTGACCAAATAAAGTGAATGAGGCCAAAAAATGAAGTTTGATACTTAATATGTAAGTATTCACCCGTAGCTGGCTACAGAAATAAGAAACATTCTCGGTCTCTATGCTCCCGTCTAAATTACAAATTTCTGTAGATACAGCACGGATGGACACTAACATATAAATACGATTGCAAGACAACTATTATTAAGATAATCATTACGAAGGAACAAGCGTGGAGTGAGCTGTTTGCGTTCAAGACATTTAATTCAAAACATGTCACTTAAAAAGGCTTTTACGATGCATATATTAATATTATTTGATAATTAAAAATATATGATCCTAAACTTAATAGCAAAAATAGCGTTTTCTTAATAGGAACTTTGTTTAACATTATTTTATGCAAACACTAAAAGCACCCTTTTTTGTTTAAATATCTGAAAAACGTGGTCCCCGGAAGCATTAAAAACAGCAAAATTACATGAAAATTGAAGACTGATTTGATTGAGTCTATAAATAAGGGGTACTGAAAATCTGGAAACAAAGTGATCCCTCGGAAGCATTAATCACAACAAAATTACATGAAAATTGCAGACTCGGTTTATTGAGTCTGTACATGGAGATATTGAATAAATGCAACATCCCTTACGCCCCCTAGCACCGGCTTGAGCGGTACTGAATTCTCAATACTTAAAAGTGCTTGCATAAATGATCCCGAGGGACCAGAAAAATATACACTGAAGTGAAATACGGGGCAATTAATTACGGCTGCCACACAGTCCATTATTAAATTTAAGGAGCTAATTGATGATTTCCCTAAAACCATTTTTGCATTTATTTGATGAAGGCGCTAAAGAGAGTTTAATTGAGCCTAGTAATAAAGAATTATTTGTTAAGTATAAAACTCAGCGAACTCGAAATATATATCGTTGAACTATTGAACTTCCTGGAGGAATTTTTACACGTACGTTCGCCTGTAAGTACATATAGTATCAAATAAAATAGAAAAAAACAGAATCCCTAAAGAAAGTCCAACACAACACATGCCCTTCATTGACAAAGGAAGGACGTGTTGAAGAGAAATGGTTTTATGTTTGATGCACGCACAGTTAACACAGCTATAAGAATTTATTCTTCTATGCACAACAATGAATGTAATAAACAAATAAACAGTAAATATCTTTTCATTAGTGTCTATCATTTGCAACCATTTTTTAAGAGACATCTTAAAAACACTTTCAAAATTGTGTACTGCAACTGACAAATTGTTATTTTGAATGGATGCAAAACAATGTTCTTAACAGATGTCCTTTCTTTGATTATATACGTTGTTAAAAAATAAAATTGTTTTTCGACTGCAGACAATCATTTTTCAAATTGGCTTCTTGAAAAATTCAAATGGAAAAAATATTCAATATATAATTTATTATAAGGTGAACTTGCTATTCTGAAATAAGTGAATTATTATAATGGAGATTTCTTTAGAACATGCACAAATAACATAATTGAAACGGAATTTTGTACTTTCAATTTCAAAGCTTGTTTTACGTGATGGCTCGTAAATAATACAAATTTCATAATAAAATCTTAACACTTTGTTATATCATTATAATTAATGTTATTTTCCATTACTTGGTTTATACAGAATTTATTTAAGTTTGATTGTGTATGAAGCTATAAACTAAAAGACGCATGGCGTCATATTAAATATAGAAGGGCATAAATAACTATTCAGATGAGGTATAATATTAATAATTATTGCATTTCACTACCGGTTTAGCATTATTTCGTTCTATATTTCATTTTTTAAGTAATGACTTATTGCGTAAATAACATATGTTTATCTTCACCCAAGGTAACAAACTAGATGAAAACAACATGGAAAGTGAACTGAAAGTATTTGTTTCATAGACAACGGTAGCTAGATAGATGGTAATCTCATATCGTGCCAGAAGGAATAAATAGCGTAAATGTTATTGCTTCTGTATCATCAACTATGAGTAATGCCTTCCGGTTTTCTTTCAACTAATGACTTGAATGGAATACAGCAACTAAAAAATATGTGATCGTTATTATTTCTTCATTTTGTTAAAAGAAATACGCACTATTGTAGTTTGATTTCTTTGTAAATGATTAAAAGTTTTATGTTTACTTGTTTACCTGATTTCTTTCTGAAATATCGGTGAATGAAATACTTCTCCACTTACAAAGTTGATTTCTCAAATACCTTAATTCCAAACAAATATGACGTGCTTTCTCGTTCATCATCAGTTTTGTTATTTAAGTAATTGTATGTTGTTGAAAAATGTAACTATAAAAAGAATATAAAATGAAACATTTACGCGTTGTTTATATTGTTCTCGTATATCAATTTAAAATATCATTTCTTTCATAACCATTGCACTGTTTAGAGAGAATTAATTAAATACTTCTAAACATTTTGCTTATTCAAATTCACGTTTTTTTTTGTTTTTTTTTTTTTTTGGTTTATTTATTGTTTAATAATACGATGTCCACAACGATAATTGTTAAAATTTATATAGTTACATTTCTAATGATCAATATATACAATGATGACTGATTGAATTTGTTTAAATACAAAATATTATAAATATTCATATTTCTTCATATTTTTTTTAACTTAACAAACAATCTCTGATTTATGCAAGTCTTTCAAATCGGATTTTGCAATATTATTCTTTGTTTTATTTTAAGACCTGTCATATATATATTTAACATGTGCTGCTGTTATACGTGATGTCTGCATATTGACGTACTCATAAATTGTAAATAATTCAGTAAAGGCGACAACTACTTAAAATAGAATTGGATGTTCTGTTGATTTTATAAAACTGTAAAAACTGTCTTATAAATATATGTTGTGCTCTAATTTGACATTTGAAATAAATTGATATTGATTTACAGTCTATTTTTAAATGTGAAATAAACATATTTTAAGCACACAAAGAGCAGACGTGTCACGTTTAAATTCCAGACAATAAAGGTAAACACAGTATGTATTTACAAAAGTTTTTAAGGAGGCACAATATTATCTTGAACAGTAATAGGGAATGCAGCCTCCCAAACATAGTACAGGCATTTTTGTATTCAAATCAGACATAATCAGTGGAAACATTTCTAGACTTCAGGGTAATTTCTGCAAAGTCGTATATTTATCTAAAGATGAGAAAAATCTTTATGTAGTACATGTATATTATGATGGACGAATATTTATACACCAGGCTACATATTAAGCCTAAGCAAATTATTTTTTGAGTGAAATATCATACATTCACACATAAGCAATGTCGTTATATTTAAAACAAATATCGACACTCTAAGTTAATTGTCAATATTTCCATACGGTATCAATTGTTTAAACCAAAACAAGTATGGCATGTATCATTCGTACTCACTGTATACGAAACTTCTTATATCGCATATGACTTAGGCCTTCTTTAGGAACTCTGTTGTTTTTTTTTATTGTTTTTTTTTATTTTAACTGGTTTTTTTTTTAAATTTCCATGAAGAAAGAGAAAAACATTTTAAAATTTGTTCTTGCATTAAATTTTCATAACATGTACGTGTTATTTGTTCTTTTCTTTGATAAATGTAAGCAATATAATTATATTATGCCTTTGCTGATAGATAATGTCAAAGAAGGCTAATGTAATAATAATACTCATTGATGTTTCTGGCTATAAACATGTACTAAACATTATTAACGGATTGAGTACGATATGTTTATTCCTACGGATACTATATTATAAATTAATGTTCGTTATATATACCTTATATTTAGCATCTAATTGTGATTTATTAACACGTGCATGTGGATTTATGAATGTTTTATTACTTTAATTACTGCAAATATAACTATAAATTGCATGCTCAAATATTAGGATCATAAATTATGCATTTATTGAAGTCATAAATATCAAAAGCTGAAAAATGCTCAATTAAGGAACAAAAATGCTAAATTTCTCTTCTCTATTATGATTGTATAAAATAAAAACTCCATTACACAAAAAAAAGAATTGTCTTTTGATTTGCTTTCAAATTTGATTCTTTATGAAAAGCGAATGTATAAAACAAAACTCCATTACACAAAATCAGAATTGTCTTATGATTTTGCTTTCAAATTGGATCATACATGAAAAGGAATATAAATAAGATTCACGGTAGATTCGTTTTGTTTTAACACCGAAGTATCTCCCCGTTGTTTCCTTTTCTTACGAACAGATTCCATTACAGTATGCCAGAAATTGCACTATTTAGTTTGTACATTCGTTGTGGCCGAATTTGCAATGATATTATATTTCATCAAGAAGAAGGCTTTATTTTCCAACAATTTTAAATTGATATATGAAAACGGAAACAAAAAAACAAGGAGAAAGAGAAATGATTCTCTTTTGTTACTTCTAATGAATACATACTACTACGATCATCGAAAGCTTACATTTAGATTCTGGTTCTTGTTATTCAAACCAATATGTTTTCTTTATTTCAAATATCAGAATTTCCTCAACAGGCGGTCAAAGTTCAGTAGTTTTCAATATGTATTGTAATTTTGCATCTTTATTTCTAAAATTAATGTTGCTCTACATTTGAATGACCAATTACAGTTATCATCATTATTTATAAAATTTATAATCAAGGGAAAAATACAAATGCTTGAAAACTACGTTCAATATCATATCGAAAAATTATATGAAAAACATATCAAATAATCTCTATTTCGTAAAAAGAAACTAAATAAGAAATATATGTTTATTAAATTATGCCACCACAGCATTACAAGGTATTGAGTATGAAAACGATGCAAAATGTCCTACATGACTAATTATTCGCCGTGTTAATATCATGATTCCAGATTCATCAGAAAATATGGATAAAATGTGTGTGCATAATTGATCACACAAGTAAATGTTATTTCTATATATATTCCTTCATCGATGCTAAATTGATAACATATATTACATATACATGTTTTTAATTGAATTGTTTCATAACGGAATATTAACTATTAAATACACATTTATATAATTCAATATTCAATTTGGTATATCATATTTGACATCTTTTATTATAAGACATATCATCGTCGTTAAATATATTAATTAATCGTTTGACTATGTTATAATTGAAACAATCAAATGATTTTCTGTGCGTGTTTATTTATCACTCACAATATCATTTTCATTTAGACCATTTTTGTAATAATATGAAATTGTTTCGCGATATTTTGAAATTATTATTTCACAGTCTTTTCAGTGAAAGTTTGATGGTTGAAAAGGAAAATAATTTTAAGATATATTCTTAATTTTGAATCTTGTGAAAAACCTTTGTATGGGATGGGGTTAAATATAGTATAAAGTTTATACAATCTACATATTACGTCGCATGGTTAACATCATGCTTTAGATAATCGATATTGTGTGACTTGATAAAAAGATTGCCCATTCACGCAACTTTGTCATTTCCAGGGTAACAAAATACGTCATGAATAGCAATCGTAATGCAATATCATTTCATGTTTGTCAGTACATTAGTGCAACTTTTTAAATATCATTTACAAAAATAGTTGATACGTTTTCCTATCATGTTCAGTAACGGAGATTAAAAGTTATTCGTCATAATCGTTAGAATGTACTTTTAATACTAGTTTTGCTATGTAATATTATGTTTAATCATGGTAAATTTACACTCGTCATTAAAACAAGTTATTTGTAATCATAATTACTGACGTTATTTAATTATTTATAACAAGTGTGAACAAGAAATTAAAAATAAAATATATATCTTTTGAAAAAATTTACATTTATCACAGTAAAATATCCGAACCAATACGTTAATAATTACATAGTTATATAGTCCAGATGATGTGTATAATCAATAAACCACGTGACACACAGAAATTGAATAAGATATATGCACAATAATTGTATCGATAACAAGAGTGTGACAGTCTTATATAAGGCAGAGATGTTAAATTTGATGTATAAAATATTTTTTGTTGTCAATTATTTGTCAATGCCCATAAAAATATATGTTTTAAAATATATTTCCAAATTTGGCTCAAGAAGACAACGAAAAAATAACCGTGTATAAACGGATATTTATGACAATACAATATTTCATTTGTCAATTATTTACATTATTAGACGAGTGAATCAGCAATTGACTTGATTGTATTCTAACATCATGACTATTTGACTGGCGTTTGTTTCAGTAGGAAGGACTATGTTTTTTTATCAAGAACGTGATTTGTAGAGTTGATAATTAGTTTAAGTGAATACAATTACGAAGGGAAATGTAATCTGTTAACAACATACAACCTTTTGAAACAATGAATTTTTTTACGTTCAACATTAAAGCTTGCTTTCAGATCTAGCATTTCCAAGATTTTCGAATATAAAGTGAATTAAATAAAAATGAGAATGTTCTCTTTGATTTAAGGTAGTATATAAAATGCCTTCATATTTCAAAAATAAAATAAAATCAATAAATAAATAAAATAGCAAAAAAATGAATTAATAAAGAATCTATATATACGACTTAAATGTATGCTTTTTGTCTGAAATATAAGTTTCATACATAAAAATCATATGCAAAATAGAAGAAGGCAGATCCCTTATGAACGTCCAAAACGGCAAAATGGAAAATATTGCAGGCTTGGTTGATTAAGTTTGTTCAAAGACGCTACTGAAAAGAGGAGAGTGCAAGCTACTGTCCACTATAACTGATCTATATTAGCAACATACTTATTCACACTGAAAAATAAATGTCCTGAAAAGTATATTAATCTAAAGCCACATTATCAAGATCTAAATGTATCTGTATGAGATACGATAACAAGAATTAATATGACACGATTTCCTATCATGTTTGCTATACGAGATTGACAATCTTTCTTTTTCACTAGACAGCAGTCCATAAAATTTGTTTTCTTAATCGACATATGTTCATAAACGACGATTATTTCCATTTTAAATGCATTTTTAACGTCAATTTGTTTTGACGTCATTGCTATGCATTAGAGACAATATTTGATATATTACTAAAAGCCATGAGAGACTCAAAGGTAATTACACACGAATGTTAGGAAATGAAAGATAAATATAATGATAAATATTGCAATTAATTTTTACGTTTTAAAAGTAGAAAACATATTTTACAGTATATCTTAAAAGACACACGCGCGCCCGCACATACACACATTCACACATAAACATAGGAAATAAAGCTGTTGTTTAGTGCCGAAACCGTAAATAAAGACATTACGTTTTAAACATCATCATTAAAGGTTTTTAAACCCCCAAAAAACGAAATTAAATTTAGTTTTTATTTTCGATGTTTCATTGCAGTTTTCAAAATGTTTTGTATATACCTTAGCCAACTTTTTCTTTCTTTGCATTTGGTAATAAGTATACTTTAGTCATAAAGTGTTTTGTATGGACGTTAAAGCACACTATAGTTTGTTTCGCAACATAAAGTTCTAAATCGATTATTACAACACTATAAAATTCAACATGTTTCACCTTTTTACATTAAAAACAATAAAATATATATTAATTTTATAGGCATAATTTACCAGTAAGAAAAAAATAAACGATTGAAATAGCTGAAAAGCGATTTCATGATACAACTGTAAATGTGAAAAACGTTTAATTTAAAACATATTACTTATAAACATTTTACGATGCATGGATAAAATGACTACATGGCGTTTTTATTGACATGACCTTTGCTTATTATTAATAACAAAAGTTTATGCAAACTCTTTAAATATCATACTTTTTGTTTCAACCGTCCATTGATCAATTCAAGTAGCATATTTTGAAGACTTTTCACATTCAAGCTATCATTTATATGCTTCTGTTAAAACAAGATTTATCAACTGCTTCAATTTGTAGTAAATATGACGCGCTTTCAAGTTCAGCATCTGTTTTATTGGGAACGTAATTGATTTTGCTGAAAAAAATGTTGCTAGAAGAATAACATGAGATCATACATTTATGCAGTGTTTATATTTTTATCAGTTAATAAATTGTACGTATCGAATTGGTTCAAAATTCTTGCATTATTAAGAAATAATTATTATAATTATATTTAAATAATGTGTTTATCAAATTATCGATTTTTTTCTTGACATAATATTTGACACAATGACGACAACGGCGTTTGAAAAAACTCATATACATGTATGTATTTATCTTACGATGAATGTATGCAATGATGACAGATTGAATTTGTTAACTTACAAAATATTTTAAGTATTCATATTTCTTCATCTAGTCCATGAATGTACATACAATCGTATAATTCTGCAATTCATTCAAATCGAATTTGCAAGACGTTGTCATTATACAGTGTCATCCATAAATACCTTTACATCATTTCAAAAGTACATTTTTGTTGATACGCCAAATATTCATCAATTTCAGGAATAGATTTTGTATCAGTTAAGTAAAAGTGATTATAAGTAAAAGTAATTATATACAAAAGAAATTTATTGAAAATCAAGAAAAAAGATTCTAATATAAATTTATACATAGGACATTGAAATAAATTAGAAATCATGCACTCAGATGAGACTTTTATCTAATATTCAGCAGATTCTATTTTCATTTGATTGTTCATGTTTGCCTCCGACCTTGTGTAACACCACTGTATATTTAAAAAATAATCACAAATGTACATTAAAAGATCTTGAAGGCTGCTAGGCTATGTGTCATTTATTAGCTCACCATACATTTTTGCAGAGGTTGAGGTCTTGCAACTAAATAGAAAATCACAAATACACTTCATGCTTTTTTACAACTGTGCTATTGTACCAGTCATGTGATACTGTGTAACATCATTACTGTTAACAATAAAACCAAGTGTAATCATTAAAACATGGTAGTCCGGGGCAACTGGTGCACTGCAGGAAGTATCTGGAAGACTGCATGGAATCGTTGGAAATCGCAGCATGAGGAACATAACTTCCTCAAGCGCATTTGTTGGTCGAGATCATGCACTTTGCCACATAGTCAATGAAGTCACTGAATGGAGGGAGTGACATGTAATACTAGTATTTTGATATTCACATATCTTAAAAGAGTTACAGAGCACAATTTTCTCAGATTAGTCTATACTTGGGCAAATATGGAAACTTAAGTTGAATATTATTTACATAAATAAAAAACACTTCTTTTGTAAAAGTAAATCATTTATTTCCACAAAATTGCTAATACAACAAGGACGCACGACAGAGTTATGGACCTAGTTAAAATGTGATCTTGACCTTGAGTATGGAGGTAGAATCGTTAAAAGCTTGATGCATGACAGAGTTATTGACCCCACAATAATTTTAAACTGCTGGAGTTAAATGTGACCCAGGACATGGGTCTAGGGTCTAGTTTTGCGCATGACTCATCATTATATCACATCGTGCCAAATTGTTTCAAATACCTCTATGCATGACATAAAATTATTGGCCGGACAATATTTTTCCAATAGCTGACATCCGACCTCTAAGTGTGAAATTGACCTTAGGGTTAGGGGTTTAGGTCTTGCGCATGACACAATGTCTTTCTTTTGCAAAAATGTTTCAAAATCCCATGAAACACGAGTTATTAGGCGGGCAGCGTTTACGGTCAAACGCACGATCAGACGACCGAAGTAACATAATATGCCTCTTGCTATTATCATAACAGGGGCACATTAAAGGTTATCATATCACAGAAGAAATAAGTAGTTTAACTCTTCCATACAATAAGAAAACAACAAACATTTTGATTTTCTTCTAAATTTTACAACAATACGTTATTTGTTCTCATTGAATCTATGCAATATAATATTTTTTTCCACTGCCAGATAATGTCAAATGTTGATATGTTACTTACGCATTGGAGGCAAGATGTTCTTCATCTAAACAAATGCTAGTAAATAAACATATTGTCACTCGATCAGATAGTCAGATAATAACAGAAGGGTACTGATACTATTTGATGTTTAAGGAATGCATTGTTTTCTTGAAATATGTAACAAGAATAATTCTATCACTATCGGAAATGTTTCTATATAAACAAAGAAGGCCCGAAGCGTGCATTATTTTACAACAATGCACTCGCCGTTCTTATTATCTCCCTGTGTATTTTCACATTTAGGGCGCCATTTTGTTTGAAAAATCTGATAAATAAAAAACATTTTTTTGTCGAATTTTGTTGTGAAAACTATCTAGAATGAAAGGAAATGGTCTAACTAAGAAAATGAATCCGAACACCAATATCTTTAATTTTGTCGTTAACGCTGTACAGACGTTTAATGTGTTGTTAACGTGACGTCACAATGTAGCGCCAAACAGCACGTGCAAACCAATCAAATCAAGTACGCTATTTTAATGTCGCAAACGAGTTAAGTTCTACATTTATTTCACTTTTAATAATTTGTATTGCGCTTAAAAATTTATAGAGTGAAATAAACTAAACAAAAAAAAAATGTTATCAACGTTTTCAAAATTCGTTATTCTCAAAATGTTTCTACACACGGTAGATTTAACGACAGTTTCTTTCAACCCACTGGAACAGCCTTAAAAGAACGTTTCTATTGGAAACTCTGAGGCGAAAACAAATTCAACCACAAAACTTAAAGTCCAACTTTATAATAATAATTATATTTTTCTTGACGTGTTAGAATGGAAATAGATATAAATACTCCGTGCATTATTGTATAATAATGCACGTTTTTCGTTCAAATGCTTCGTGATTATATTACTACGCATTTGAACTCAAACCGTGCATTATTCTACAACAATGCACTCAGAATTGATATCTATTTCCTAAACAAATTAAGCATGAAATGTTTATTTAAGAAATAAAATATCCAAAACATTGATTTATCGCTCAATAACATCACTGTTTGGAGTTCGGATGCGCGGAATTATATCACGAGGGCGTAGCCCGAGTGATATAATGATGCGCTTCCGAACGACAAACAGTGATGTTATCAAGCGATAAAATCACTGATTTGGATATATTATTTCGATTCTAACACGACATTAACAAATAAATGTTGAGGTACTTGATAGTTTAGCAAAATTGCGCCTGATTTGTTTCAGACATTATTTTCAGCGCGTCGGATTTTAGTGGTTACTTCACGTGTATAATGATTACGTCACATACGTCAAACTGTGCATCTGTTGCATAATAACACACACTTTCTATTCTTATATGTTCAATAGGGAAAAATGCGGGTCGTGTTAGAATCTTATTTAATGAACGTTATAACGTGAGGTTCGACTATAACACACAAATTAAGACATTGTATTTCCACTCTCATTGCCATGCTTCCAATACCGCTGATTGCTTAAATCAATTAAATGTGTTACTTTATATTTAACATCTAATTGTGATTTATTACTACACACATGTGCATTAATGAGTGTTTGCTTACTTGCCTGATCACAAATAAAACAATAAACTACATAAAACTTTTATGATCATAAATATTTATTTTATACGAAGATTAATTGCAAACACAGAGAAAACAAAGTTCTAAATTGCTCTGCGCCATCATGTTTAACGTTAATAGATCCATTACACACAAAAAATGTCTTTTGTTTTTGCTTTTGCTACAAGATAGATCGATCTTTTTACTGTGTCCTTGTAGCTGTCAAATTTTAATTGTTATGCTATTTCTCCAAGCCAGAATAAATTTGTTCTTGCATGTACCAAGCTTTTTATGCCCCCGAAGGTTGCATATTAAAATCGCACCGCCCGTCTGCCTGTCTGTATGTCCGTCCGTCTGTGCGTCCCCACTTCATTCGTGTCCGGACTGTAACTTTGTCATACATTAAGGGATTTTGAAATTTACTTGGCACAAATGTCTACCACATCAAGACGATGTGACTTTGTCATGCATCGAATTATTTTAAGATAACTAGGAATAAATGTCTAACACATCAAGACAATGTGTCGCGTCCAGGAATTACGTCCCTACCTCAAAGGTCACACTTACAATAATCACCATTACAATTAACATTACCAATTACACACAATCGTGTCCGGGCTGTAATTTTTTCATGCATGGAAGGATTTTAAAATAACTTGGCATAAATGTCTACCACATAGGGACGATGTGTCGCGTCTAATAATCTCGTCTCTACCTCAAAGGTAAAGGTCACACTACCATTTTGAAGTTCACTTTATCACAATTAGAGTTTATAGATACACACATTTGTGTCCGGACTGTAACTTTGTTTTGCCTTGAAGGATTTTAATAACTTGGCATAAATGTCTACCACATCAAGACAATGTGTAGCGTCTAATAATCGCGTCCCTACTTTAAAGGTCAATGTCACACTACCATTTTGAAGTTCACTTTATTATAATTATTACGAGTTTATAGATACACCAGTTCGTGTCCGGACTGTAACGAAGGATTTTAAAATAATTAGGCATAAATGTCTACCACATCAAGACAACAGGTCACGACTAAGACCCATGTTGCTACCTTCAAGGTCAAGGTTTCACTTATAGTTTGAAGGTACTAATTCTCTCGAGAAGAGTTTGAAGATACACATTCATTTCCGGACTGTAACTTTGTCATGCATTGAAGGATTTTAAAATAACTTCGAACAAATGCCTACCACATCAAGACGATGTGTAGCGCTTAGGGCTCATGTCCGTATGTCCGTTCGTGTGTCCCCACTTACACAACTATCATGTCCAGACTGTAACTTTGTCATGCATTGAGGGACTTTGAAATAACTTGGCACAAATGTGTATCTTATGACAACATTCTGTTGCGTCCAAGAACTACGTCCCATTCTTTAAAGGTCAAAGTCACACTTATATTGTGACGGTTCACGCTATCACAATTAGAGCAAGGGGCAGGACGTGAAGTGGTTGCACACTTGGTTCAAGCGAGCGAATTGGTTGCAAACTTGACAAAATGGCGAAAACGGCGAGATTTTTTGAAACGGGTGAACGAATTTTTGCCAGGCAAGTGAGTTTCTTTGTTATTTTGAAGTTCATTAGTATGCCTATTCCATAATGCAATATATATGCCACACTCGGTTAAAGGTTTCAGCATCCTAGATTCTGTTTTGACGAAGTTATTGAAGATATAAACTGATCATGTAGATATTTTGAAATTTGACATGTGACTGTTCTGGCCGGTTTTTCTCCTAATTTATTCGAATTTGTAAGTTTTGAACTGCATTTAACAATAACAAAATATGTTTCTGTCAATGCTGTACAAACGGTTTAGTTCGCAAGTCCGAAGATAACGTTCAATACACAAAAATATCTTGTTCAAGCACATTTTGGTTGCAAACTTATACTTCAAGCATTTTTGGTTGCAAACTTAAATTGTGTCAATAATGTGGCATGCATATTTTTAGCGAGGAATAACTCATTTTTTTAAATAATAAGCAATATTAAGGCAATTATACCCGTTCATCTAATAAGAAATATATATACAAATTGTGCATGCGTGCAGATATATCCTAACACATGGTCTTTCAAATAGATATATAACACAATATGCTAATTTGAAGTTCAGTTGTGTTTATCTTCATCATTTTTTCTCCTCGATATACTCCTTTTCTTTTAACAAAGTCTTAGGACTTTTTTATATCTTGGCCTGACTAACTGTAAAGGAAAAGAAGAAAAAAATAGCAACAAACAGCATTCATTATTGTTCTTTTTTGAGATTTGAAATAAATTTGATTATATAGTAGATAAAAACTATATTGACATTGACACAAGGGCATTATTCACATGTTTCTTTAAATTGTTCCTTATTTTTGACCAATCGAAACATTGTCCAAAATCCCTAACTCGAACAATGACTTTAAGTAGTTTTGTCACATATCAGTCTATGTAAATAACCAATCGTATATCATTTATATTTATATTATGATCTAATAATCAAAATCATTTTAGAATACCAATTGACATATGATGTACATCAAATCCGAAATATTGTAAACAAGCATGTACGTCATTTTAACTTTTGGTTTGTAAAATATCTTTAGTACATTTACATACTTTACGTCTAAAGCAACTGCGTGCTGATCTTTACATACGAAACAAATTAACATTTCTTGTGGTTTTGATAAACTTTGGAAATTTTGCTGAATAACATCGTATGTGTGCACATGTCCTTATGTTTATGATGAAAATAATTCACTTAAATACAACAGTTCTCTCACATATACGTTTGTTTTGTATGTACATGTAGTTTTCATTTGCATTTTACATATGATGACATATTTTAGAATTGAAGTATCAATAAATATTTTTCTATATGCTATTATTTTGTTTGCAGGCTTTTACTGATGATTATAGTATTGAACTGAGAACCATGTAATTTGAAACATAAAGTGCATAATTGTTGTAAAAGAAGAAAGTATAAATAACATTTATAACAAAAAGAAGTAACAGAACATAAATGGCAATAATTGCCATTGAAAATAGGTTAATAGATATAACCTTCTACAGTCCTTTTGCTAAGTTTAACTATGGATTTTAATAGAAATAAGAATAAGTTTGCAACCAAAAATGCGTGAAGTATAAGTCTGCAACCAAAATGTGCTTGAACAAGATATTTTTGTGTATTGAACGTTATCTTCGGACTTGCGAACTAAACCGTTTGTACAGCATTGACAGAAACATATTTTGTTATTGTTAAATGCAGTTCAAAACTTACAAATTAGAATAAATTAGGAGAAAAACCGGCCAGAACAGTCAAATGTCAAATTTCAAAATATCTACATGATCAGTTTATATCTTCAATAACTTCGTCAAAACAGAATCTAGGATGCTGAAACCTTTAACCGAGTGTGGCATATATATTGCATTATGGAAAAGGCATATTAATGAACTTCAAAATAACAAAGAAACCCACTTGCCTGGCAAAAATTCGTTCACCCGTTTCAAAAAATCACGCCGTTTTCGCCATTTTGTCAAGTTTGCAACCAATTCGCTCGCTTGAACCAAGTGTGCAACCACTTCACGTCCTGCCCCTTGTAGAGGTTATAGGCAGAATAATACAGAGAACAATGTTAGGCTATTAGTTACTTTCATTCTCTTTTTTTTTATAATACCTGCATGCTTAAGAAATCTTCTCGGGGGCATTCGTCACTTGTGTGACAGCTCTTGTTTAAAATTATCAAGAGAAACGGACACGAGACAACAGAGACTTTTTTTTAATTTAATGAATATTATTTTACTACAATCATTAACATCTTACATTTTTAGGTTATTCAAACCAATATGTTTTCTTTATTTCAAATATTTACATTTTTTACAGGCACTCAAAGACAAATATCTTTAAATTTTCATTGTAATTTTGCATGAAGTTTACATTTCAAATATAACCTTAAGGTTGGTTCAAATTATAAGGCGATATCTTACAGTGAGCATGTTCTGAAAATAAGCTCTCAAGAAATAAAAAATCAAAAATAATATCAAGAACAATAAAAAATCTCTATTTCGTATAATTACGATACAAAATGTTCTACATGATTGATTATTTGCCGGGTTAATATCAATCCAGATTCATCAAAGAATATCAATAACATTTGAGCCGCGTCACAACAAAACCAACATAGTGCGTTTGCGACCAGCATGGATCCAGACCAGCCTGCGCATCCGCGCAGTCTGATCAGGATCCATGCTGTCCGCTATCAGTTCCTCTACTTGTAATATAGTTGGTAAGCGAACAACATGGATCCTGATCAGACTGCGCGGATGTGCAGGCTGGTCTGGATTCACGCTGTTCGCAAATGCACTATGTTGGTTTTGTCGTGACGCGGCTCATTTGTTTGTGTTAATGTATAGTTCAAATTAACTTTACCCAAATAATGCGATTTCTGTGTATTTTCCATCATCCTATGCTTATTTTTTTTACATATATTTCATATTGAATCCAACCATTTAATAACATAAAATTGACTATTAAAAATAAATTAGTATAATTTTTTATCATATTAACCAAAATGTGTCGTTAAATATATCAATCTTTTGACTGTTGTATACATGGTTTTCTGTGTGTGTGTGTGCTTATCTGTTAAATATCAGTTTCATTGTCAAACATAAAGGATAATGTTGTTCAAATATGTAATTGTTTTACGATATTTTGAAGGGATAATTTAACAGTTGTTTTGGTAAAAGATTGTTGCTATTGACACGTATGCGATAGAATATTCTCTTACATATTAATGCGGTTGTGACGTCTTTTCATAAAACAAAGCTAATTGTTTATTTGAGCCGCGTCATGACAAAACCAACATAATGGGTTTGCGACCAGCATGGATCCAGACCAGCCTGCGCATCCGCGAAGTCTGATCAGGATCCGTGCTGTTCGCTATCAGTTTCTCCACTTATTATAGGGTTTGTAAGCGAACAGCATGGATCCTGATCAGACTGCGCGGATGCGCAGGCTGGTGGTGACGCGGCTCATTTAATCTGCAGAATACGTCACATGTCTAACAATATGCATCATATATTGGTATTTTGTAATATGATAAGAAAATTATCCACAATCATGTAATCTAATAAAACAAATCGTTGCTCACTCACGAAGTTTTGCAATTACATCATTACATTTCTATAGTCAATACCTTTATTTTTGTTTAACTAGTATTGAGCAGACGGGTAGCTTTTCACTTTAATAGTTATAAGATAAAACGGTCCGTTGCCGTCAATGTTGCATGCAATTTTGTTGAAGGATCTTTCTCAAAATGAATGTGTTCATTGTATAGTTTGGGAGTAATGTTACAAAAACACTTTATTTGCTCCAAATGATATCGAGGGGTGAAAGCGAAAAGGTTCTACTGACTTTTTTTACGAAATTCACTTTTTCATATATTTGTTACATAAACACCAATACACATCTTATTTCAAAATATGTTAGATTTATTTTGCTTATTTTTTTATAAAAAGCGAAAAGGTTCTAACTGATATTGGCAGTTAGAACCTTTTCACTTTTCTGAGTATAAGGTTTAAAAAAAGTTCTAACTGCATTTAAGATAAATGATATCAAAATAAATTTTGGAAGTGATACCTTTTATTTTATATTATTACATAATATCACATAGGCTAGAGTAATTCAATATTTTTAGAGTAGATAAGTTTATTTTGAAAAATTAAAGTACATAGAACTGTTTCGCAGTTAACTCCACTCATTTAATTTTTGATTTTTTAAAAGGGAAATAGTTCTAAGTGTACAATGTCAGTATTTATCATGCACTACCTTATACTGTCCTTGTAAATGATGATGTCATATAGGTAATGTGATGTCACATAGTATATCAATACTCAGTATGAAGTTATAACCTGTTCTACAAACAAGTCGTGTACTCATGACATGAAATTAACGCCATATTTTACGCTATGACAAGTGTACAGAATCGACGGAATTGTGCCGATTTATTTTAACATTCAACATGCAGATTATTTTAGGTAAGAAATTTAATTTTATGCACAATAGTTTAATGTTCAAAATAATTACTTGTTACATATCAGAAATATAGTTTATAATAAAATCTAGATCTTAATATGTTAAAATCAGACAATTACTTTGTTAAGAAATATTCCAAAGCATTTGATTTTGGTTTTTGTATTTGAATTACTTTATCATAATATATAATACATGTACAGTGTTGGAAAATGGTCAAATTATTGTCAAAATTATCTGAAATAGAATATTATTCTTCAAATATCAGAATGTATCTTAAAAATGGATACAGTAGTAAAACCCTTAATAAATTTTACCTCTATATAAAATGTCAAATGATATCTATGTTTTCTAATTAGTTGAACATTTATAGTATATATTTCAAAACTGAAAATGATTGCTGATTTAAAGTGATATACGGTTCACCATAACTCTTAGCTATATACTCTTTTATTGCAATATTATTATTTGGATTATGATCATTGCAAGAGATTTCATCAGTATAAAAATAATTTCAGATAACACTGCCAATTCAAAGGAATCGATATCATATCACGGTGTCAAGGGTATACGCATCATTTTTCCGCGTTCCGCCGATAATTTATCATCCTGCGCGCAACACCGTATCATTCATACGTAATCTTCTGAAAAGTGCAAGAGGTAAATTCAAAAATGCGAACATTTCTTACTAAAATTGATTTTATTTAGAGAGATTGCATACACCACGGAAGTTTTGAATGATTCATCTATGTGTACAAAACATTTTGCAACAATAAATGTCTATAATAACCTGAAACTAATGAAAACACTTTTATACATGTGAAACATTTGTGTTCTTGATGTGAACATTTTTCATCCTTTTCCGAAAGTAAAGCTGTCGGAAGAAGTATCATATGTCAAATGATCACAAAAAGCATTGACCCGAGCTGATTACATACCAATTTTATACAAATAATGTAAAATAATGTTGTAAAATCAAGAAAACTTTGATAAACATGGTACCGTATCATGCAGAACCATGGCACCGCTTCTTTTTGCGCGATAATACTGCATACATGTACTTTAAAATGTGTTTAACTTTTTTTTTGGGGGGGGGGGGGGGGGGGGCTTATTGTTATTTTTTATAATAGGATTGACAAGAAAAGGCAGATGTTGATTATCGGTTAGGGTAAGCGGGGCAGCGGGGCAGTGGATTACCTGGGCCTGGAAGCAATTTGGACCTCCATAGTTTTTTTTAAAGATAATTTCTCGTTAAAAGTCTATGCTTTCGTAGCAGTTACATTTTATGTCTGTTGTGAAATTGAACTTTTCTTTGGACAAGGGAATTGCATAATATTTGCAAATATCAGTAACTAAAATTTTACTCTCAAATTTGTTAGTACAACACACAAGCAAGTCAAAGCTCATATTTCTAAAATAGTATTTCTTTTTTTTTACATTTGAATTTTAGTTACTTTACTAATTGACTGGGCACGTAACTTACGCATGTTACTGAATTTAAGAAAGGTGTCAACTATGTATGGCTGATTTGGTACATTGTGCATTGCGTTGTCGTTAGCGACGACGCAACCTATATCGTTATCGCCTTTTCGTCTTGTCGCTAGCGACAATACGACAAAGCAGCAAACGGTGCGTTGTCGCGCTGTCGCCTTGTCGTCCTGTCTCTAGCGCGGCACGCCAAACGGCGCGTTGTCGTGCGATGTATTGTCGCGATGTCACATTGTCGCTCGGTTCAAATTGAAGAATTGGCTTATAAGCCAGCGACAGGGCGACATCGTGCCGCACGACAACGCACAGTTTGGCGTGCCGCGCTGGAGACAGGACCACAAGACAACAGTGCGCCGATTTGAAATCCTTCGATTTGAATCGAGCGACAATATGACATCGCGACAACACGCCGCACGACAACGCGCCGTTTAGCGTACATCGTTAGCGACAGGACAAGACGAAAATCCGACAACGTGCCGTTTGGCTAGCGCCAACACGACGTACAAAAGTGTTCAAAATCAGCCACAATAGTAAGAAGACACTTTTTAAATAACCGTTACTTTCCACGTAACCGCCTCCGTGGTCGAGGAGTTAGAGTCGATGACTTCTAATCCAGTTACCTCTCTGTCGTGGGTTCGATCCCCGGGAGATGGTTTGGTAGTTTAGTGCGGAGGAAGGTAGTCTAGTACTGATGTTACTCTCCAGGAACGATGGTTAGGAAACTACCCGCCTATATGACTGAAATACTGTTGGAAAAAGGCGTAAAATGAAACAAACAAACAAACAAACTTTCCACGTGGATTTAGTGCAGTTGAAATATACGGTGTCCTTCTTGGCATAATTATAGGACTGCTATTGACATGTTCGATTTTTTCTTAAAGTTTTGTCCGCCTTTCTGTATTTTTTTTTTAGATAAGGTCGCAAGATTTTACATTCTCACAAAATACTTTTCGCTCCATTCAACATTGAATTTGTCGAATAGTTGAACTAGTTGAATAGTTGACATTTACTGTACCCACCGGCCCACATACAAAAAAATCAACTGCCATAAACGGCTGAACATTGCGTTAAGGTAAGCATGTGAATAAGGAAACTTACTAAATTTGGGGTCCAAAACGTAATCCATATAGCATTGACGCATTTCAAGTTAGAGACGATTTCAATGATGACTGACATAATCGATTTTAGTAAATTTGACATTCTGTTAATTGATGACAGCCATTTTAACATTGTTTAACATGAATGAAAGTGAATTATGTCCGATTGACTAAGTGCACAAAAGTTCCGCGAATACAATTTACCTACACCTTTCCCTGCCCAAAGCCTATAGATATAGACCTTGCAAATATTTTCTATAGTTTTATAGTTTCAACGTGAACATACATAGATCTATTTATGATTAAATGTGTTTATTAATCTATCGGTTCTTTACGTCATATAAGTCAGATACAATTACTCGTATTTTCTTCAAAATTGTCTTTTTATGTCTGTAAGAAGACACTTTTAAAGGAAAACTT
The DNA here is from genome assembly GCF_026571515.1 of Ruditapes philippinarum. Classification (NCBI taxonomy): domain Eukaryota; kingdom Metazoa; phylum Mollusca; class Bivalvia; order Venerida; family Veneridae; genus Ruditapes; species Ruditapes philippinarum. Next base: position 5,325 of record NW_026859411.1, on the reverse strand, counting down.
GTACTGTATCCATTAAATACTTGTGTCTGCATGCCTGTATTTCTCCTTGTAGTTCCAGTTATTGAAAGACTATTATAAAACTTATAGATAATTTTAACCACAACAATTTAAGATTCTTGCTCAAGGAAACATGGCTCCTTGACAAGCGATGCCAGAAATCCAAGTCCGACGTTTCAGTCTAGAAGTCTCGGGTTCGATTCCTTACTCTTCCAATGTATTTACTCAGATTTTTTAGTTATAACAATATTCTATTCATAAAAATTTCATTTACATGATAATTGACAAATATTAAATTTCACGGATTGAGTAGGAAGCTTGATTTTTCTTTAGAAACTCTCTCCGTAAGCACTATCTCCAAGAGTATGTAAAAAAGGGTAACAATGATATATGTATATTTGTGTTAGATATACATAACATTTTCACTCTTTACATGTACAATAAAGTCAGCTGTCCTAATCGAACCGATCTTAATAAAAGTAAGAACTCAGATTCTTTCGAATGTGACCGTGGTCCCCATGTGTTTACGCCGGACACACAAAGAACCAGGTTTGCTTCTAGAACTAACTAGTATGTATGCTTTTTCCTCCGGTTTGTAAATAATTAATATACATCTACATGCTTCGACCAGATGGGCAACAATAAATAAATACAAATAAGATTATTCACCATTAGGTTAATCATCATGATGCGGGCAAGTCTAGCGCAAATGTATACGGTGCCACAATTTTCGGTGCGGACCCATTATACGGTACCAAGAACTCGGTCAATTGTCACGCTTTTATGACTTTTTAAAGAAATTAAACGGCTTAAATGTGTGTGCAATATTTTTTGTATACATATCTTTTATGCTTACAGTTATATCATATTAATATTTTGATTGACAACATTATTTTCTCCTTTTAAAAGTTTTCCAAATGCTCATTTTCCCAAAGCCAGCTCTAGCTGTTTTCATTAAAACAAAGAAATCGTACAATTCTTTAATAAAAAATAGGTAAAGAAATAAGCTTCAATGATCATAATATTCCGTAGATACACTTTTATGAATACACTTACTTTAAAAGTGTGACTTTCAGGTCGTTTTCCATCATGCATGTTGTGTTTAAGTGTTTGTTTTTTCTAAAATGATACGGTGCTGCGCGCAGGATGATAAATTATCGACGGTACGCGGAAAAATGATGCGTATACCCTTGACACCGTGCATATTGTCCATCCTTATGCTGTAAATGTGTGTGTTTAGAATATATATAAGAGTACCGTCCATGAACAGGCTCAATCAAACCGAGCCTGCAACATTTTCAATTTTGCCGTGTTGGGCTTTCTTTAGGGATTCTGTATTTATCTATTTTTACAAATAACTAGTAAACGCATGCATTATTCTGATTATCTTTACAAATAATTCTGAATTTTGAAAGTGTACAAGTTCTTATTTCTGCTATAACTTTATTTATCTTATTTCCGCAGAAGTAGTTCATGGACGGTACTGGAAAGTGCAAGTTACCGTCCACGCCCCCTAGCACCGGCTTAAGCAGAATTCAACATTTAAACATGAAATAGTAAAATTTTGAATTTAGAAACATCCGCAGATGTGTTCATACGGTAAGCAGAATTCAACATTTATGCTTTAGGTGAAAGTAAGTTACTGGTATCAGCAGATGTAAGTGAATTTAAAGCAATGAATGACGATAAAAAATTTGGAGGTGTTTTTGAAGGTGAGTGTACAAATGACCGTAAATTGGGTGATGATTTTGAAGGTGGGTGTACAAATGACAGTATACTGGGTGATGATTTTGAAGGTGAGTGTACGAGTGACAGTAAACTGGGTGATGATTTTGAAGGTGGGCTTACACCCGAGGGATCACTTTGTTTCCAGATTTTTATACTTCACAACAGCAGGTGTCAAGTGCCGTGTGGCAGCTGTAAAAAGTTGCCCCGTACTTCACTTCAGTGTTGTTATATTTTTCTGGTCCTTCGGGATCATTGATGCCAGCACTATTAAGTGTTGAGAATTGGGTACCGCTCAAGCCGGTGCTAGGGGGCGTGAGGGATGTTGCACGTATTCATTATCCCTCATGTACAGACTCAATCAAACCGAGTCTGCAATTCTCTTGTAATTTTGTTGTGATTAATGCTTCCGAGGGATCACTTTGTTTCCAGGTTTTTATACTTCACAACAGCAGGTGTCAAGTGCCGTGTGGCAGCTATAAAAAGTTGCCCCGTACTTCACTTCAGTGTTGTTATATTTTTCTGGTCCTTCGGGATCATTGATTCCAGCACTATTAAGTGTTGAGAATTGAGTACCGCTCCAGCCGGTGCTAGGGGGCGTGAGGGATGTTGCACGTATTCATTATCCCTCATGTACAGACTCAATCAAACCGAGTCTGCAATTCTCTTGTAATTTTGTTGTGATTAATGCTTCCGAGGGATCACTTTGTTTCCAGATTTTTTTTTTTTTACAAGTGACCGTAAATTGGGTGATGATTTTGAAGATGGTCAAATCACAGTAAATTGTGTGATGATTTTGAAGGTGACTGTACAGGTGACAGTAAACTGGGTGATGATTTTGAAGGTGGGTGTACAAGTGACAGTAAATTGGGTGATGATTTTGAAGGTGGGTGTTCAAATGACAGTAAATTGGGTGATGATTTTGAAGTTGGGTGTACAAGTGACAGTAAATTGGATGGTCATTTTGAAGGTGAGTGTACAAGTGACAATTAACAGGGTGATGATTTTGGAGGCGAGTGCACAAGTGGCAGTAAACTGGGTGACGATTTTGAAGTCGAGTGTATAAGTAACAGTACATTGGGTGATGTTTTTGAAGGTGAGTGTAGAAGTGGCATTGCAAATGAACGTGGAGCTATGTGTTGGTCTAAGAAATTGAGTTTTGAAAAAAGGTGAAGCTATGTATAACACTGAAATATTAAATAATGTGAATGAAAGTGGAGCTATTTGTACATCTGAGATATTGAAAAATGTAGGCGGAACTATGTGTGACTTTGATATATTAAACAGCATAAATAAAATTACAGGTATGGTTGACTGAAGTGAAGGCAGAGCTTTGGGTGACAGTGAAATATCAGAATCCATTAGAAAAGATAAAGGTGACATAGAAATAAGGGGGGAAGGGAATCCTTTGGCATAAATGGGTGAGTTGTCGGGGATCCCTGTGAAAATAATTTAAATGAGGAGGGGTTTTCTAGGGATAAAACCCATCCCAGAGCGATCCCATTTAGGAGATAAAAATCAAAAAAACCAAATGAAACTTTTTGAAAAATTTAAGGGACTCTGAAAATTTTCTTCATCTAGTTTTAAACCTTTTTGAAGGTACAGATAGCGCACCATTGATTATCGCCCTCAAAAAAGAAAAAAAGGGACAATTTCCCTTTAAATTTTTTGATAAAAGGAAGGGAAGTCAAAGGGTTTAAACAAAAAAGAAAACAAAAGAAATAATTCAATGTAAAAAGTAAAAAACAGTTTGACAAAAGGGAGAATAATTGCCAAAGGGGAAAATTGTGGGAATTTAAAAAAGGAAAAAAAATGAGCCCCGAAGGGAATAAATGTTGCAAAAGACGGAAAAAAGGGTAAAGCTATTTTTGAAAGTTTGGGCAACTAAAAAATTTGCAGGCAGATAACCGGGGAAAAACATAAATTTGTAAGTATAAATCATTTTAAATTTTTTAACAAAAGGGAAAACCCAGAAAAAGGGAATTTTTCAACTTGTACGAAACTTGGGTTTTTTTCAAAGAAAAAGGCATTTTCTTCTAAAATTTTCAAGAAAAGGTTTTAAAAAAAAAATCAAAACACGACGGGCCAGAAAAAATTTTTTCTTTAAAATTTTTATTTCCCCTTTAAAAATTTCCGCAAAAAATTTTGTAAACAATATTTTTTTAAACATACTTATCCTCCCTCAAAAGGTTTCAGCATGACACCCCCCAAGTTAAAGTTTAAAAGTGTTCCCGGGAAAAAAGCAGAAAAGGAAGGGGCCTGAGGAAGCGGGTCCAAAAAACACTTGTAAGTACTATAGAAAATGAATTGAATCATTTCCAACAATTGACTCCCACTATTGCAGGAAGGATACAAATAAACAGTATTTAGATAGCTCACTCAGCCTGAAAAAGATGTTTAACCTTTATTGTCAATATTGTGATGATAATCACCTGCAGAAGATAAAAATACATACTTACAGGAAAGTTTTTAATTCCAAGTACAATTTAAGTTTCCATAAACTTATAAAAGATCTGTGTGATGTTTGCATTTCTTATACAAATGCATCTGAACAGGAGAAGACAAAATTGTCCGGTCAATATGAAAGTATATGTTCAATAAAGAGAACAAAAAGAAACTGATAAACAATTAGCCAAACAAGACAATACACTGACTGTTGCATGCTTTGATTTACAAGAAGTTTTGCTAACTCCCAAGGGCTTTGCATCTTCTTTCTATTATAAACGGAGATTAAATAATTTACAATTTTACAATTACAACTTTTGGGAAACTCAATGGTTATTCATATTTGTGAAAATGAAAGTATTGGCTGGTAGGGCGCTCAAGTCAAATAGCTTCGTGTGTATACCACTTCATAAAAGAGCAAGCTCATAAGGGATAAAAAATTCATTTTGTATTCAGACAATTGTTTTTCACAAAATAAGCACAGAAATTATATATCAATGTTATGGTATGCAATAAAGAAATTTAACATCAAATGAGCATAAATATTTAGAGAAGGGGCATACTTTTAATGAAAAATAATTCGATTCATGCTGCAATTGAAAATGTGTCCCGCCACATTGAGATATATACTACAGCACATTGGGCAGCAGTTATTCAAACAGCCCGTAGAAAAAAGCCATGTGTAGTAAAACAAATGTCTTTAGTGGATTTTTTTTTACTTCAAATCTCTTAGTGATCACCTAAAAAATTTTGATCTGTCAGAAAACAGGGAAAATGTTTATATATGTAACATAAGGTACTTTAAGTTAACTTCTGAAGTTCCTAATCAGTATTCATTTAAGTTAACTTCTGAAGTTCCTAATCAGTATTCATTTAAGTATAACTTTGACAATGACGAATGCAAAACTGTGAATCTAATTACCAGAATAAGAAGAACAAATGTTAGCATTTCCAGGATCCCACACCAGCTATCTCTTTTCCAACTAAGGATAGACATGGTTCCAATTACTAATGATAAATACAGTGGCCTTAATTTCACTGTGTGTTGAAGATGTGTTCCCTAAGGCACATCATCTCTTCTAAGTATTGTTGCCTCATGACCTCATATGTGTAATGCATATAATTTCAAAAATTGTGCACAGTTCGCGTGCCATAATT